>NC_074691.1:43838178-43895678 GCF_029448725.1 Salvelinus fontinalis | reverse complement strand
ATATGTGTCTGTGTATATGTGTCTGTGTATATGTGTCTGTGTATATGTGTCTGTGTATATGTGTCTGTCTGTATATATGTGTGTGTGTCTGTATATATGTGTCTGTATATATATGTGTGTGTGTGTGTGTATATATGTGTCTGTATATATGTGTCTGTATATATGTGTCTGTATATATGTGTCTGTATATATGTGTCTGTATATATATGTGTGTGTGTGTGTGTGTATATATGTGTCTGTATATATGTGTGTGTATATATGTGTCTGTATATATGTGTGTGTATATATGTGTCTGTATATATGTGTCTGTATATATGTGTCTGTATATATGTGTCTGTGTCTGTGTATATGTGTCTGTATATATGTGTCTGTATATATGTGTCTGTGTGTATATGTGTCTGTATATATGTGTCTGTATATATGTGTCTGTATATATATGTGTGTGTATATATGTGTCTGTATATATGTGTGTGTATATATGTGTCTGTATATATGTGTCTGTATATATGTGTCTGTGTCTGTATATATGTGTCTGTATATATGTGTCTTTGTCTGTATATATGTGTCTGTGTCTGTATATATGTGTCTGTGTCTGTATATATGTGTCTGTGTCTGTATATATGTGTCTGTGTCTGTATATATGTGTCTGTGTCTGTATATATGTGTCTGTATATATGTGTCTGTATATATGTGTCTGTATATATGTGTCTGTATATATGTGTGTGTATATATGTGTGTGTATATATGTGTGTGTATATATGTGTCTGTATATATGTGTCTGTATATATGTGTCTGTATATATGTGTCTGTGTCTGTATATATGTGTCTGTATATATGTGTCTGTGTCTGTATATATGTGTCTGTGTCTGTATATATGTGTCTGTGTCTGTATATATGTGTCTGTATATATGTGTCTGTATATATGTGTCTGTATATATGTGTCTGTATATATGTGTCTGTATATATGTGTCTGTATATATGTGTCTGTATATATGTGTCTGTATATATGTGTCTGTATATATGTGTCTGTATATATGTGTCTGTATATATGTGTCTGTATATATGTGTCTGTATATATATGTGTGTGTGTGTGTGTGTATATATGTGTCTGTATATATGTGTCTGTATATATGTGTGTGTATATATGTGTCTGTATATATGTGTCTGTGTCTGTATATATGTGTCTGTATATATGTGTCTGTGTATATGTGTCTGTGTATATGTGTCTGTGTATATGTGTCTGTGTATATGTGTCTGTGTATATGTGTCTGTGTATATGTGTCTGTCTGTATATATGTGTGTGTGTCTGTATATATGTGTCTGTATATATATGTGTGTGTGTGTGTGTATATATGTGTCTGTATATATGTGTGTGTATATATGTGTCTGTATATATGTGTCTGTATATATGTGTCTGTGTCTGTATATATGTGTCTGTATATATGTGTCTGTGTCTGTATATATGTGTCTGTGTCTGTATATATGTGTCTGTGTCTGTATATATGTGTCTGTATATATGTGTCTGTGTCTGTATATATGTGTCTGTGTCTGTATATATGTGTCTGTATATATGTGTCTGTATATATGTGTCTGTATATATGTGTCTGTATATATGTGTGTGTGTCTGTATATATGTGTCTGTATATATATGTGTGTGTGTGTGTGTATATATGTGTCTGTATATATGTGTCTGTATATATGTGTCTGTGTCTGTGTGCGTGTCTGTGTCTGTATATCTGTGTCTGTGTGTGTGTGTGTATATATATGTGTCTGTATATATGTGTCTGTATATATGTGTCTGTATATATGTGTCTGTATATATGTGTCTGTATATATGTGTCTGTATATTTGTGTCTGTATATTTGTGTCTGTGTCTGTATATTTGTGTCTGTGTCTGTATATATGTGTCTGTGTCTGTATATATGTGTCTGTGTCTGTATATATGTGTCTGTATATATGTGTCTGTATATATGTGTCTGTATATATGTGTGTGTATATATGTGTCTGTATATATGTGTCTGTATATATGTGTCTGTATATATGTGTCTGTATATATGTGTCTGTATATATGTGTCTGTATATATGTGTCTGTCTGTATATATGTGTCTGTCTGTATATATGTGTCTGTCTGTATATATGTGTCTGTCTGTATATATGTGTCTGTCCGTATATATGTGTCTGTGTGCGTGTCTGTGTCTGTATATCTGTGTCTGTGTGTGTGTGTGTATATATATGTGTCTGTATATATGTGTCTGTGTATATGTGTCTGTGTATATGTGTCTGTGTATATGTGTCTGTATATATGTGTCTGTATATATGTGTCTGTGTCTGTATATATGTGTCTGTGTCTGTATATATGTGTCTGTGTCTGTATATATGTGTCTGTGTCTGTATATATGTGTCTGTGTCTGTATATATGTGTCTGTATATATGTGTCTGTATATATGTGTCTGTATATATGTGTGTGTATATATGTGTGTGTATATATGTGTCTGTATATATGTGTCTGTATATATGTGTCTGTATATATGTGTCTGTGTCTGTATATATGTGTGTATATATGTGTCTGTATATATGTGTCTGTATATATGTGTCTGTATATATGTGTCTGTCTGTATATATGTGTCTGTCTGTATATATGTGTCTGTGTCTGTATATATGTGTCTGTGTCTGTATATATGTGTCTGTGTCTGTATATATGTGTCTGTGTCTGTATATATGTGTCTGTATATATGTGTCTGTATATATGTGTCTGTATATATGTGTCTGTATATATGTGTCTGTATATATGTGTGTGTATATATGTGTGTGTATATATGTGTGTGTATATATGTGTCTGTATATATGTGTCTGTATATATGTGTCTGTATATATGTGTCTGTGTCTGTGTCTGTATATATGTGTCTGTATATATGTGTGTATATATGTGTCTGTATATATGTGTCTGTATATATGTGTCTGTATATATGTGTCTGTCTGTATATATGTGTCTGTCTGTATATATGTGTCTGTGTGCGTGTGTGTCTGTATATCTGTGTCTGTGTGTGTGTGTGTATATATATGTGTCTGTATATATGTGTCTGTGTATATGTGTCTGTGTATATGTGTCTGTGTATATGTGTCTGTGTATATGTGTCTGTATATATGTGTCTGTATATATGTGTCTGTATATATGTGTCTGTGTCTGTATATATGTGTCTGTGTCTGTATATATGTGTCTGTGTCTGTATATATGTGTCTGTGTCTGTATATATGTGTCTGTATATATGTGTCTGTATATATGTGTGTGTGTCTGTATATATGTGTCTGTATATATATGTGTGTGTGTGTATATATGTGTCTGTATATATGTGTGTGTATATATGTGTCTGTATATATGTGTGTGTATATATGTGTCTGTATATATGTGTCTGTATATATGTGTCTGTATATATGTGTCTGTGTCTGTCTGTGTATATGTGTCTGTATATATGTGTCTGTATATATGTGTCTGTATATATGTGTCTGTATATATATGTGTGTGTGTGTGTGTATATATGTGTCTGTATATATGTGTCTGTATATATGTGTCTGTATATATGTGTCTGTATATATGTGTCTGTATATATGTGTCTGTATATATATGTGTCTGTATATATATGTGTGTGTGTGTGTGTATATATGTGTCTGTATATATGTGTGTGTATATATGTGTCTGCATATATGTGTGTGTATATATGTGTCTGTATATATGTGTCTGTATATATGTGTCTGTATATATGTGTCTGTATATATGTGTCTGTATATATGTGTCTGTGTCTGTGTATATGTGTCTGTGTATATGTGTCTGTGTATATGTGTCTGTGTATATGTGTCTGTGTATATGTGTCTGTGTATATGTGTCTGTGTATATGTGTCTGTGTATATGTGTCTGTATATATGTGTCTGTCTGTATATATGTGTGTGTGTCTGTATATATGTGTCTGTATATATATGTGTGTGTGTGTGTGTATATATGTGTGTGTATATATGTGTGTGTATATATGTGTCTGTATATATGTGTCTGTATATATGTGTCTGTGTCTGTATATATGTGTCTGTGTCTGTATATATGTGTCTGTGTCTGTATATATGTGTCTGTGTCTGTATATATGTGTCTGTGTCTGTATATATGTGTCTGTGTATATGTGTCTGTGTATATGTGTCTGTATATGTGTCTGTATATATGTGTCTGTATATATGTGTCTGTATATATGTGTCTGTATATATGTGTCTGTGTCTGTGTATGTGTCTGTGTATATGTGTCTGTGTATATGTGTCTGTGTCTGTATATATGTGTCTGTGTCTGTATATATGTGTCTGTGTCTGTATATATGTGTCTGTGTATATGTGTCTGTGTCTGTATATATGTGTCTGTATATATGTGTCTGTATATATGTGTCTGTATATATGTGTCTGTATATATGTGTCTGTATATATGTGTCTGTATATATGTGTCTGTATATATGTGTCTGTATATATGTGTCTGTATATATGTGTGTGTATATATGTGTGTGTATATATGTGTCTGTATATATGTGTCTGTATATATGTGTCTGTATATATGTGTCTGTATATATATGTGTGTGTGTGTGTGTATATATGTGTCTGTATATATGTGTGTGTATATATGTGTCTGTATATATGTGTGTGTATATATGTGTCTGTATATATGTGTCTGTATATATGTGTCTGTGTCTGTGTATATGTGTCTGTATATATGTGTCTGTATATATGTGTCTGTGTATATGTGTCTGTGTATATGTGTCTGTATATATGTGTCTGTGTCTGTATATATGTGTCTGTGTCTGTATATATGTGTCTGTGTCTGTATATATGTGTCTGTGTCTGTATGTCTGTGTCTGTATATATGTGTCTGTATATATGTGTCTGTATATATGTGTGTGTATATATGTGTGTGTATATATGTGTGTGTATATATGTGTGTGTATATATGTGTGTGTATATATGTGTCTGTATATATGTGTGTATATATGTGTCTGTATATATGTGTCTGTATATATGTGTCTGTATATATGTGTCTGTATATATGTGTCTGTATATATGTGTCTGTATATATGTGTCTGTCTGTATATATGTGTCTGTCTGTATATATGTGTCTGTCTGTATATATGTGTCTGTGTGCGTGTCTGTGTCTGTATATCTGTGTCTGTGTGTGTGTGTGTATATATATGTGTCTGTATATATGTGTCTGTATATATGTGTCTGTGTATATGTGTCTGTGTATATGTGTCTGTGTATATGTGTCTGTATATATGTGTCTGTATATATGTGTCTGTGTCTGTATATATGTGTCTGTGTCTGTATATATGTGTCTGTGTCTGTATATATGTGTCTGTGTCTGTATATATGTGTCTGTATATATGTGTCTGTATATATGTGTGTGTGTCTGTATATATGTGTCTGTATATATATGTGTGTGTGTGTGTGTATATATGTGTCTGTATATATGTGTGTGTATATATGTGTCTGTATATATGTGTCTGTATATATGTGTCTGTGTATATGTGTCTGTATATATGTGTCTGTATATATGTGTCTGTATATATGTGTCTGTATATATGTGTGTGTGTGTCTGTATATATGTGTCTGTATATATATGTGTCTGTATATATGTGTCTGTATATATGTGTCTGTATATATGTGTCTGTATATATGTGTCTGTATATATGTGTCTGTATATATGTGTCTGTATATATATGTGTGTGTGTGTGTGTGTATATATGTGTGTGTGTGTGTGTGTATATATGTGTCTGTATATATGTGTGTGTATATATGTGTCTGTATATATGTGTCTGTATATATGTGTCTGTGTCTGTGTATATGTGTCTGTATATATGTGTCTGTATATATGTGTCTGTGTATATGTGTCTGTGTATATGTGTCTGTGTATATGTGTCTGTGTATATGTGTCTGTGTATATGTGTCTGTGTATATGTGTCTGTGTATATGTGTCTGTGTATATGTGTCTGTGTCTGTATATATGTGTCTGTCTGTATATATGTGTGTGTGTCTGTATATATGTGTCTGTATATATATGTGTGTGTGTGTGTGTATATATATGTGTCTGTATATATGTGTGTGTATATATGTGTGTGTATATATGTGTCTGTATATATGTGTCTGTATATATGTGTCTGTGTCTGTATATATGTGTCTGTATATATGTGTCTGTGTCTGTATATATGTGTCTGTATATATGTGTCTGTGTCTGTATATATGTGTCTGTGTCTGTATATATGTGTCTGTGTCTGTATATATGTGTCTGTATATATGTGTCTGTATATATGTGTCTGTATATATGTGTCTGTGTCTGTGTATGTGTCTGTGTATATGTGTCTGTGTATATGTGTCTGTATATATGTGTCTGTATATATGTGTCTGTATATATGTGTCTGTATATATGTGTCTGTATATATGTGTCTGTATATATGTGTCTGTGTATATGTGTCTGTATATATGTGTCTGTATATATGTGTCTGTATATATGTGTCTGTATATATGTGTCTGTATATATGTGTCTGTATATATATGTGTGTGTGTGTGTGTATATATGTGTCTGTATATATGTGTCTGTATATATGTGTCTGTGTCTGTGTGCGTGTCTGTGTCTGTATATCTGTGTCTGTGTGTGTGTGTGTATATATATATGTGTCTGTATATATGTGTCTGTATATATGTGTCTGTATATATGTGTCTGTATATATGTGTCTGTATATATGTGTCTGTATATATGTGTCTGTATATATGTGTCTGTATATATGTGTCTGTATATATGTGTCTGTGTATATGTGTCTGTATATATGTGTCTGTATATATGTGTCTGTATATATGTGTCTGTATATATGTGTCTGTATATATATGTGTGTGTGTGTGTGTGTGTATATATGTGTCTGTATATATGTGTGTGTATATATGTGTCTGTATATATGTGTGTGTATATATGTGTCTGTATATATGTGTCTGTATATATGTGTCTGTGTCTGTGTATATGTGTCTGTATATATGTGTCTGTATATATGTGTCTGTGTATATGTGTCTGTGTATATGTGTCTGTGTATATGTGTCTGTGTATATGTGTCTGTATATATGTGTCTGTCTGTATATATGTGTGTGTGTCTGTATATATGTGTCTGTATATATATGTGTGTGTGTGTGTGTGTATATATGTGTCTGTATATATGTGTGTGTATATATGTGTCTGTATATATGTGTCTGTATATATGTGTCTGTGTATATGTGTCTGTATATATGTGTCTGTGTCTGTATATATGTGTCTGTATATATGTGTCTGTGTCTGTATATATGTGTCTGTATATATGTGTCTGTGTCTGTATATATGTGTCTGTGTCTGTATATATGTGTCTGTGTCTGTATATATGTGTCTGTATATATGTGTCTGTATATATGTGTCTGTATATATGTGTGTGTGTCTGTATATATGTGTCTGTATATATATGTGTGTGTGTGTGTGTATATATGTGTCTGTATATATGTGTCTGTATATATGTGTCTGTATATATGTGTCTGTATATATGTGTCTGTATATATGTGTCTGTATATATGTGTCTGTATATATGTGTCTGTATATTTGTGTCTGTGTCTGTATATATGTGTCTGTGTCTGTATATATGTGTCTGTGTCTGTATATATGTGTCTGTATATATGTGTCTGTATATATGTGTCTGTATATATGTGTCTGTATATATGTGTGTGTATATATGTGTCTGTATATATGTGTCTGTATATATGTGTCTGTATATATGTGTCTGTATATATGTGTGTATATATGTGTCTGTATATATGTGTCTGTCTATATGTGTCTGTCTGTATATATGTGTCTGTCTGTATATATGTGTCTGTCTGTATATATGTGTCTGTCTGTATATATGTGTCTGTCTGTATATATGTGTCTGTGTGCGTGTCTGTATATCTGTGTCTGTGTGTGTGTGTGTATATATATGTGTCTGTATATATGTGTCTGTGTATATGTGTCTGTGTATATGTGTCTGTGTATATGTGTCTGTGTATATGTGTCTGTGTATATGTGTCTGTGTATATGTGTCTGTGTCTGTATATATGTGTCTGTGTCTGTATATATGTGTCTGTATATATGTGTCTGTATATATGTGTCTGTATATATGTGTCTGTATATATGTGTCTGTATATATGTGTCTGTATATATGTGTGTGTATATATGTGTCTGTATATATGTGTCTGTATATATGTGTCTGTGTCTGTATATATGTGTCTGTATATATGTGTGTATATATGTGTCTGTGTCTGTATATATGTGTCTGTGTCTGTATATATGTGTCTGTATATATGTGTCTGTATATATGTGTCTGTATATATGTGTCTGTATATATGTGTCTGTATATATGTGTGTGTATATATGTGTGTGTATATATGTGTGTGTATATATGTGTCTGTATATATGTGTCTGTATATATGTGTCTGTATATATGTGTCTGTGTCTGTATATATGTGTCTGTATATATGTGTGTATATATGTGTCTGTGTCTGTATATATGTGTCTGTGTCTGTATATATGTGTCTGTGTCTGTATATATGTGTCTGTGTCTGTATATATGTGTCTGTGTCTGTATATATGTGTCTGTATATATGTGTCTGTATATATGTGTCTGTATATATGTGTCTGTATATATCTGTCTGTATATATGTGTCTGTATATATGTGTCTGTATATATGTGTCTGTATATATCTGTCTGTATATATGTGTCTGTATATATGTGTCTGTATATATGTGTCTGTATATATGTGTCTGTATATATGTGTCTGTATATATATGTGTGTGTGTGTGTATATATGTGTCTGTATATATGTGTGTGTATATATGTGTCTGTATATATGTGTGTGTATATATGTGTCTGTATATATGTGTGTGTATATATGTGTCTGTATATATGTGTCTGTGTCTGTGTATATGTGTCTGTATATATGTGTCTGTATATATGTGTCTGTATATATATGTGTGTGTATATATGTGTCTGTATATATGTGTGTGTATATATGTGTCTGTATATATGTGTCTGTATATATGTGTCTGTGTCTGTATATATGTGTCTGTATATATGTGTCTTTGTCTGTATATATGTGTCTGTGTCTGTATATATGTGTCTGTATATATGTGTCTGTATATATGTGTCTGTATATATGTGTCTGTATATATGTGTCTGTATATATGTGTCTGTATATATGTGTCTGTGTCTGTATATATGTGTCTGTATATATGTGTCTTTGTCTGTATATATGTGTCTGTGTCTGTATATATGTGTCTGTGTCTGTATATATGTGTCTGTGTCTGTATATATGTGTCTGTATATATGTGTCTGTATATATGTGTCTGTATATATGTGTCTGTATATATGTGTCTGTATATATGTGTCTGTATATATGTGTCTGTATATATGTGTCTGTATATATGTGTCTGTATATATGTGTCTGTATATATGTGTCTGTATATATATGTGTGTGTGTGTGTGTGTATATATGTGTCTGTATATATGTGTCTGTATATATGTGTGTGTATATATGTGTCTGTATATATGTGTCTGTATATATGTGTCTGTGTCTGTATATATGTGTCTGTATATATGTGTCTGTGTATATGTGTCTGTGTATATGTGTCTGTGTATATGTGTCTGTGTATATGTGTCTGTGTATATGTGTCTGTGTATATGTGTCTGTGTATATGTGTCTGTCTGTATATATGTGTGTGTGTCTGTATATATGTGTCTGTATATATATGTGTGTGTGTGTGTGTATATATGTGTCTGTATATATGTGTGTGTATATATGTGTCTGTATATATGTGTGTGTATATATGTGTCTGTGTATATGTGTCTGTATATATGTGTCTGTGTCTGTATATATGTGTCTGTATATATGTGTCTGTGTCTGTATATATGTGTCTGTGTCTGTATATATGTGTCTGTGTCTGTATATATGTGTCTGTGTCTGTATATATGTGTCTGTGTCTGTATATATGTGTCTGTGTCTGTATATATGTGTCTGTATATATGTGTCTGTATATATGTGTCTGTATATATGTGTCTGTATATATGTGTGTGTGTCTGTATATATGTGTCTGTATATATATGTGTGTGTGTGTGTGTATATATGTGTCTGTATATATGTGTCTGTATATATGTGTCTGTGTCTGTGTGCGTGTCTGTGTCTGTATATCTGTGTCTGTGTGTGTGTGTGTATATATATATGTGTCTGTATATATGTGTCTGTATATATGTGTCTGTATATATGTGTCTGTATATATGTGTCTGTATATATGTGTCTGTGTCTGTATATTTGTGTCTGTGTCTGTATATATGTGTCTGTGTCTGTATATATGTGTCTGTATATATGTGTCTGTATATATGTGTCTGTATATATGTGTCTGTATATATGTGTGTGTATATATGTGTCTGTATATATGTGTCTGTATATATGTGTCTGTATATATGTGTCTGTATATATGTGTCTGTATATATGTGTCTGTCTGTATATATGTGTCTGTCTGTATATATGTGTCTGTCTGTATATATGTGTCTGTCTGTATATATGTGTCTGTCCGTATATATGTGTCTGTGTGCGTGTCTGTGTCTGTATATCTGTGTCTGTGTGTGTATATATATGTGTCTGTATATATGTGTCTGTGTATATGTGTCTGTGTATATGTGTCTGTGTATATGTGTCTGTATATATGTGTCTGTATATATGTGTCTGTATATATGTGTCTGTGTCTGTATATATGTGTCTGTATATATGTGTCTGTGTCTGTATATATGTGTCTGTGTCTGTATATATGTGTCTGTGTCTGTATATATGTGTCTGTATATATGTGTCTGTATATATGTGTCTGTATATATGTGTGTGTATATATGTGTGTGTATATATGTGTGTGTATATATGTGTCTGTATATATGTGTCTGTATATATGTGTCTGTATATATGTGTCTGTGTCTGTGTCTGTATATATGTGTGTATATATGTGTCTGTATATATGTGTCTGTATATATGTGTCTGTATATATGTGTATGTCTGTATATATGTGTCTGTGTCTGTATATATGTGTCTGTGTCTGTATATATGTGTCTGTGTCTGTATATATGTGTCTGTGTCTGTATATATGTGTCTGTGTCTGTATATATGTGTCTGTATATATGTGTCTGTATATATGTGTCTGTATATATGTGTCTGTATATATGTGTGTGTATATATGTGTGTGTATATATGTGTGTGTATATATGTGTCTGTATATATGTGTCTGTATATATGTGTCTGTATATATGTGTCTGTGTCTGTGTCTGTATATATGTGTCTGTATATATGTGTGTATATATGTGTCTGTATATATGTGTCTGTATATATGTGTCTGTATATATGTGTCTGTATATATGTGTCTGTCTGTATATATGTGTCTGTCTGTATATATGTGTCTGTGTGCGTGTGTGTCTGTATATCTGTGTCTGTGTGTGTGTGTGTATATATATGTGTCTGTGTATATGTGTCTGTGTATATGTGTCTGTGTATATGTGTCTGTGTATATGTGTCTGTATATATGTGTCTGTATATATGTGTCTGTGTCTGTATATATGTGTCTGTGTCTGTATATATGTGTCTGTGTCTGTATATATGTGTCTGTGTCTGTATATATGTGTCTGTATATATGTGTCTGTATATATGTGTGTGTGTCTGTATATATGTGTCTGTATATATATGTGTGTGTGTGTATATATGTGTCTGTATATATGTGTGTGTATATATGTGTCTGTGTATATGTGTCTGTGTATATGTGTCTGTATATATGTGTCTGTATATATGTGTCTGTGTATATGTGTCTGTATATATGTGTCTGTATATATGTGTCTGTATATATGTGTCTGTATATATATGTGTGTGTGTGTGTGTATATATGTGTCTGTATATATGTGTCTGTATATATGTGTCTGTATATATGTGTCTGTATATATGTGTCTGTATATATATGTGTCTGTATATATATGTGTGTGTGTGTGTGTATATATGTGTCTGTATATATGTGTGTGTATATATGTGTCTGTATATATGTGTGTGTATATATGTGTCTGTATATATGTGTCTGTATATATGTGTCTGTATATATGTGTCTGTATATATGTGTCTGTATATATGTGTCTGTATATATGTGTCTGTGTCTGTGTATATGTGTCTGTGTATATGTGTCTGTGTATATGTGTCTGTGTATATGTGTCTGTGTATATGTGTCTGTGTATATGTGTCTGTGTATATGTGTCTGTATATATGTGTCTGTCTGTATATATGTGTGTGTGTCTGTATATATGTGTCTGTATATATATGTGTGTGTGTGTGTGTATATATGTGTCTGTATATATGTGTGTGTATATATGTGTCTGTATATATGTGTGTGTATATATGTGTCTGTATATATGTGTCTGTATATATGTGTCTGTATATATGTGTCTGTGTCTGTATATATGTGTCTGTGTCTGTATATATGTGTCTGTATATATGTGTCTGTATATATGTGTCTGTATATATGTGTCTGTATATATGTGTCTGTATATATGTGTCTGTATATATGTGTCTGTATATATGTGTCTGTATATATGTGTCTGTATATATGTGTCTGTATATATGTGTCTGTGTCTGTGTATGTGTCTGTGTATATGTGTCTGTGTATATGTGTCTGTGTCTGTATATATGTGTCTGTGTCTGTATATATGTGTCTGTGTCTGTATATATGTGTCTGTGTATGTATATATGTGTCTGTGTATATGTGTCTGTATATATGTGTCTGTATATATGTGTCTGTATATATGTGTCTGTATATATGTGTCTGTATATATGTGTCTGTATATATGTGTCTGTATATATGTGTGTGTATATATGTGTGTGTATATATGTGTGTGTATATATGTGTCTGTATATATGTGTCTGTATATATGTGTCTGTATATATATGTGTCTGTATATATATGTGTGTGTGTGTGTGTATATATGTGTCTGTATATATGTGTGTGTATATATGTGTCTGTATATATGTGTGTGTATATATGTGTCTGTATATATGTGTCTGTATATATGTGTCTGTGTCTGTGTATATGTGTCTGTATATATGTGTCTGTATATATGTGTCTGTGTATATGTGTCTGTGTATATGTGTCTGTGTATATGTGTCTGTGTCTGTATATATGTGTCTGTCTGTATATATGTGTGTGTGTCTGTATATATGTGTCTGTATATATATATGTGTGTGTGTGTGTGTGTATATATGTGTGTGTATATATGTGTCTGTATATATGTGTGTGTATATATGTGTCTGTATATATGTGTCTGTGTCTGTATATATGTGTCTGTGTCTGTATATATGTGTCTGTGTCTGTATATATGTGTCTGTGTCTGTATATATGTGTCTGTATATATGTGTCTGTATATATGTGTCTGTATATATGTGTCTGTATATATGTGTCTGTATATATGTGTCTGTATATATGTGTCTGTATATATGTGTCTGTATATATGTGTCTGTATATATGTGTCTGTATATATATGTGTGTGTGTGTGTGTGTATATATGTGTCTGTATATATGTGTCTGTATATATGTGTGTGTATATATGTGTCTGTATATATGTGTCTGTATATATGTGTCTGTGTCTGTATATATGTGTCTGTATATATGTGTCTGTGTATATGTGTCTGTGTATATGTGTCTGTGTATATGTGTCTGTGTATATGTGTCTGTGTATATGTGTCTGTGTATATGTGTCTGTCTGTATATATGTGTGTGTGTCTGTATATATGTGTCTGTATATATATGTGTGTGTGTGTGTGTATATATGTGTCTGTATATATGTGTCTGTATATATGTGTCTGTATATATGTGTCTGTATATATGTGTCTGTATATATGTGTCTGTATATATATGTGTGTGTGTGTGTGTGTATATATGTGTCTGTATATATGTGTGTGTATATATGTGTCTGTATATATGTGTGTGTATATATGTGTCTGTATATATGTGTCTGTATATATGTGTCTGTGTCTGTGTATATGTGTCTGTATATATGTGTCTGTATATATGTGTCTGTATATATATGTGTGTGTATATATGTGTCTGTATATATGTGTGTGTATATATGTGTCTGTATATATGTGTCTGTATATATGTGTCTGTGTCTGTATATATGTGTCTGTATATATGTGTCTTTGTCTGTATATATGTGTCTGTGTCTGTATATATGTGTCTGTGTCTGTATATATGTGTCTGTGTCTGTATATATGTGTCTGTGTCTGTATATATGTGTCTGTGTCTGTATATATGTGTCTGTATATATGTGTCTGTATATATGTGTCTGTATATATGTGTCTGTATATATGTGTGTGTATATATGTGTGTGTATATATGTGTGTGTATATATGTGTCTGTATATATGTGTCTGTATATATGTGTCTGTATATATGTGTCTGTGTCTGTATATATGTGTCTGTATATATGTGTCTGTGTCTGTATATATGTGTCTGTGTCTGTATATATGTGTCTGTGTCTGTATATATGTGTCTGTATATATGTGTCTGTGTCTGTATATATGTGTCTGTATATATGTGTCTGTATATATGTGTCTGTATATATGTGTCTGTATATATGTGTCTGTATATATGTGTCTGTATATATGTGTCTGTATATATGTGTCTGTATATATGTGTCTGTATATATGTGTCTGTATATATGTGTCTGTATATATATGTGTGTGTGTGTGTGTGTATATATGTGTCTGTATATATGTGTCTGTATATATGTGTGTGTATATATGTGTCTGTATATATGTGTCTGTGTCTGTATATATGTGTCTGTATATATGTGTCTGTGTATATGTGTCTGTGTATATGTGTCTGTGTATATGTGTCTGTGTATATGTGTCTGTGTATATGTGTCTGTGTATATGTGTCTGTCTGTATATATGTGTGTGTGTCTGTATATATGTGTCTGTATATATATGTGTGTGTGTGTGTGTATATATGTGTCTGTATATATGTGTGTGTATATATGTGTCTGTATATATGTGTCTGTATATATGTGTCTGTGTCTGTATATATGTGTCTGTATATATGTGTCTGTGTCTGTATATATGTGTCTGTGTCTGTATATATGTGTCTGTGTCTGTATATATGTGTCTGTGTCTGTATATATGTGTCTGTGTCTGTATATATGTGTCTGTATATATGTGTCTGTATATATGTGTCTGTATATATGTGTCTGTATATATGTGTGTGTGTCTGTATATATGTGTCTGTATATATATGTGTGTGTGTGTGTGTATATATGTGTCTGTATATATGTGTCTGTATATATGTGTCTGTGTCTGTGTGCGTGTCTGTGTCTGTATATCTGTGTCTGTGTGTGTGTGTGTCTGTATATATGTGTCTGTATATATGTGTCTGTATATATGTGTCTGTATATATGTGTCTGTATATATGTGTCTGTATATATGTGTCTGTATATATATGTGTGTGTATATATGTGTCTGTATATATGTGTGTGTATATATGTGTCTGTATATATGTGTCTGTATATATGTGTCTGTGTCTGTATATATGTGTCTGTATATATGTGTCTTTGTCTGTATATATGTGTCTGTGTCTGTATATATGTGTCTGTGTCTGTATATATGTGTCTGTATATATGTGTCTGTATATATGTGTCTGTATATATGTGTCTGTATATATGTGTCTGTATATATGTGTCTGTATATATGTGTCTGTATATATGTGTCTGTATATATGTGTCTGTATATATGTGTCTGTATATATGTGTCTGTATATATATGTGTGTGTGTGTGTGTGTATATATGTGTCTGTATATATGTGTCTGTATATATGTGTGTGTATATATGTGTCTGTATATATGTGTCTGTGTCTGTATATATGTGTCTGTATATATGTGTCTGTGTATATGTGTCTGTGTATATGTGTCTGTGTATATGTGTCTGTGTATATGTGTCTGTGTATATGTGTCTGTGTATATGTGTCTGTCTGTATATATGTGTGTGTGTCTGTATATATGTGTCTGTATATATATGTGTGTGTGTGTGTGTATATATGTGTCTGTATATATGTGTGTGTATATATGTGTCTGTATATATGTGTCTGTATATATGTGTCTGTGTCTGTATATATGTGTCTGTATATATGTGTCTGTGTCTGTATATATGTGTCTGTGTCTGTATATATGTGTCTGTGTCTGTATATATGTGTCTGTGTCTGTATATATGTGTCTGTGTCTGTATATATGTGTCTGTGTCTGTATATATGTGTCTGTATATATGTGTCTGTATATATGTGTCTGTATATATGTGTGTGTGTCTGTATATATGTGTCTGTATATATATGTGTGTGTGTGTGTGTATATATGTGTCTGTATATATGTGTCTGTATATATGTGTCTGTGTCTGTGTGCGTGTCTGTGTCTGTATATCTGTGTCTGTGTGTGTGTGTGTATATATATGTGTCTGTATATATGTGTCTGTATATATGTGTCTGTATATATGTGTCTGTATATATGTGTCTGTATATATGTGTCTGTATATATGTGTCTGTATATATATGTGTGTGTATATATGTGTCTGTATATATGTGTGTGTATATATGTGTCTGTATATATGTGTCTGTATATATGTGTCTGTGTCTGTATATATGTGTCTGTATATATGTGTCTTTGTCTGTATATATGTGTCTGTGTCTGTATATATGTGTCTGTGTCTGTATATATGTGTCTGTGTCTGTATATATGTGTCTGTATATATGTGTCTGTATATATGTGTCTGTATATATGTGTCTGTATATATGTGTCTGTATATATGTGTCTGTATATATGTGTCTGTGTCTGTATATATGTGTCTGTATATATGTGTCTTTGTCTGTATATATGTGTCTGTGTCTGTATATATGTGTCTGTGTCTGTATATATGTGTCTGTGTCTGTATATATGTGTCTGTATATATGTGTCTGTATATATGTGTCTGTATATATGTGTCTGTATATATGTGTCTGTATATATGTGTCTGTATATATGTGTCTGTATATATGTGTCTGTATATATGTGTCTGTATATATGTGTCTGTATATATATGTGTGTGTGTGTGTGTGTATATATGTGTCTGTATATATGTGTCTGTATATATGTGTGTGTATATATGTGTCTGTATATATGTGTCTGTATATATGTGTCTGTGTCTGTATATATGTGTCTGTGTATATGTGTCTGTGTATATGTGTCTGTGTATATGTGTCTGTGTATATGTGTCTGTGTATATGTGTCTGTGTATATGTGTCTGTGTATATGTGTCTGTGTATATGTGTCTGTCTGTATATATGTGTGTGTGTCTGTATATATGTGTCTGTATATATATGTGTGTGTGTGTGTGTATATATGTGTCTGTATATATGTGTGTGTATATATGTGTCTGTATATATGTGTGTGTATATATGTGTCTGTGTATATGTGTCTGTATATATGTGTCTGTGTCTGTATATATGTGTCTGTATATATGTGTCTGTGTCTGTATATATGTGTCTGTGTCTGTATATATGTGTCTGTGTCTGTATATATGTGTCTGTGTCTGTATATATGTGTCTGTGTCTGTATATATGTGTCTGTATATATGTGTCTGTATATATGTGTCTGTATATATGTGTCTGTATATATGTGTGTGTGTCTGTATATATGTGTCTGTATATATATGTGTGTGTGTGTGTGTATATATGTGTCTGTATATATGTGTCTGTGTCTGTGTGCGTGTCTGTGTCTGTATATCTGTGTCTGTGTGTGTGTGTGTATATATATATGTGTCTGTATATATGTGTCTGTATATATGTGTCTGTATATATGTGTCTGTATATATGTGTCTGTATATATGTGTCTGTGTCTGTATATTTGTGTCTGTGTCTGTATATATGTGTCTGTGTCTGTATATATGTGTCTGTGTCTGTATATATGTGTCTGTATATATGTGTCTGTATATATGTGTCTGTATATATGTGTGTGTATATATGTGTGTGTATATATGTGTCTGTATATATGTGTCTGTATATATGTGTCTGTATATATGTGTCTGTATATATGTGTCTGTATATATGTGTCTGTATATATGTGTCTGTATATATGTGTCTGTCTGTATATATGTGTCTGTCTGTATATATGTGTCTGTCTGTATATATGTGTCTGTCCGTATATATGTGTCTGTGTGCGTGTCTGTGTCTGTATATCTGTGTCTGTGTGTGTGTGTGTATATATATATGTGTCTGTGTATATGTGTCTGTGTATATGTGTCTGTGTATATGTGTCTGTATATATGTGTCTGTATATATGTGTCTGTATATATGTGTCTGTATATATGTGTCTGTGTCTGTATATATGTGTCTGTGTCTGTATATATGTGTCTGTGTCTGTATATATGTGTCTGTGTCTGTATATATGTGTCTGTGTCTGTATATATGTGTCTGTGTCTGTATATATGTGTCTGTGTCTGTATATATGTGTCTGTATATATGTGTCTGTATATATGTGTCTGTATATATGTGTGTGTATATATGTGTGTGTATATATGTGTGTGTATATATGTGTCTGTATATATGTGTCTGTATATATGTGTCTGTATATATGTGTCTGTGTCTGTGTCTGTATATATGTGTGTATATATGTGTCTGTATATATGTGTCTGTATATATGTGTCTGTATATATGTGTATGTCTGTATATATGTGTCTGTGTCTGTATATATGTGTCTGTGTCTGTATATATGTGTCTGTGTCTGTATATATGTGTCTGTGTCTGTATATATGTGTCTGTATATATGTGTCTGTATATATGTGTCTGTATATATGTGTCTGTATATATGTGTGTGTATATATGTGTGTGTATATATGTGTGTGTATATATGTGTCTGTATATATGTGTCTGTATATATGTGTCTGTATATATGTGTCTGTGTCTGTGTCTGTATATATGTGTCTGTATATATGTGTGTATATATGTGTCTGTATATATGTGTCTGTATATATGTGTCTGTATATATGTGTCTGTCTGTATATATGTGTCTGTCTGTATATATGTGTCTGTGTGCGTGTGTGTCTGTATATCTGTGTCTGTGTGTGTGTGTGTATATATATGTGTCTGTGTATATGTGTCTGTGTATATGTGTCTGTGTATATGTGTCTGTGTATATGTGTCTGTATATATGTGTCTGTATATATGTGTCTGTGTCTGTATATATGTGTCTGTGTCTGTATATATGTGTCTGTGTCTGTATATATGTGTCTGTGTCTGTATATATGTGTCTGTATATATGTGTCTGTATATATGTGTGTGTGTCTGTATATATGTGTCTGTATATATATGTGTGTGTGTGTATATATGTGTCTGTATATATGTGTGTGTATATATGTGTCTGTATATATGTGTCTGTATATATGTGTCTGTATATATGTGTCTGTGTCTGTCTGTGTATATGTGTCTGTATATATGTGTCTGTATATATGTGTCTGTATATATGTGTCTGTATATATATGTGTGTGTGTGTGTGTATATATGTGTCTGTATATATGTGTCTGTATATATGTGTCTGTATATATGTGTCTGTATATATGTGTCTGTATATATGTGTCTGTATATATATGTGTCTGTATATATATGTGTGTGTGTGTGTGTATATATGTGTCTGTATATATGTGTGTGTATATATGTGTCTGTATATATGTGTGTGTATATATGTGTCTGTATATATGTGTCTGTATATATGTGTCTGTATATATGTGTCTGTATATATGTGTCTGTGTCTGTGTCTGTGTATATGTGTCTGTGTATATGTGTCTGTGTATATGTGTCTGTGTATATGTGTCTGTGTATATGTGTCTGTGTATATGTGTCTGTGTATATGTGTCTGTATATATGTGTCTGTCTGTATATATGTGTGTGTGTCTGTATATATGTGTCTGTATATATATGTGTGTGTGTGTGTGTATATATGTGTCTGTATATATGTGTGTGTATATATGTGTCTGTATATATGTGTGTGTATATATGTGTCTGTATATATGTGTCTGTATATATGTGTCTGTGTCTGTATATATGTGTCTGTGTCTGTATATATGTGTCTGTGTCTGTATATATGTGTCTGTGTCTGTATATATGTGTCTGTGTCTGTATATATGTGTCTGTATATATGTGTCTGTATATATGTGTCTGTATATATGTGTCTGTATATATGTGTCTGTATATATGTGTCTGTATATATGTGTCTGTATATATGTGTCTGTGTCTGTGTATGTGTCTGTGTATATGTGTCTGTGTATATGTGTCTGTGTCTGTATATATGTGTCTGTGTCTGTATATATGTGTCTGTGTCTGTATATATGTGTCTGTGTATGTATATATGTGTCTGTGTATATGTGTCTGTATATATGTGTCTGTATATATGTGTCTGTATATATGTGTCTGTATATATGTGTCTGTATATATGTGTCTGTATATATGTGTCTGTATATATGTGTCTGTATATATGTGTCTGTATATATGTGTCTGTGTCTGTATATATGTGTCTGTGTCTGTATATATGTGTCTGTGTCTGTATATATGTGTCTGTGTGTGTATATATGTGTGTGTATATATGTGTGTGTATATATGTGTCTGTATATATGTGTCTGTATATATGTGTCTGTATATATATGTGTCTGTATATATATGTGTGTGTGTGTGTGTATATATGTGTCTGTATATATGTGTGTGTATATATGTGTCTGTATATATGTGTGTGTATATATGTGTCTGTATATATGTGTCTGTATATATGTGTCTGTGTCTGTGTATATGTGTCTGTATATATGTGTCTGTATATATGTGTCTGTGTATATGTGTCTGTGTATATGTGTCTGTGTATATGTGTCTGTGTCTGTATATATGTGTCTGTCTGTATATATGTGTGTGTGTCTGTATATATGTGTCTGTATATATATATGTGTGTGTGTGTGTGTGTATATATGTGTGTGTATATATGTGTCTGTATATATGTGTGTGTATATATGTGTCTGTATATATGTGTCTGTGTCTGTATATATGTGTCTGTGTCTGTATATATGTGTCTGTGTCTGTATATATGTGTCTGTGTCTGTATATATGTGTCTGTATATATGTGTCTGTATATATGTGTCTGTATATATGTGTCTGTATATATGTGTCTGTATATATGTGTCTGTATATATGTGTCTGTATATATGTGTCTGTATATATGTGTCTGTATATATATGTGTGTGTGTGTGTGTGTATATATGTGTCTGTATATATGTGTCTGTATATATGTGTGTGTATATATGTGTCTGTATATATGTGTCTGTATATATGTGTCTGTGTCTGTATATATGTGTCTGTATATATGTGTCTGTGTATATGTGTCTGTGTATATGTGTCTGTGTATATGTGTCTGTGTATATGTGTCTGTGTATATGTGTCTGTGTATATGTGTCTGTCTGTATATATGTGTGTGTGTCTGTATATATGTGTCTGTATATATATGTGTGTGTGTGTGTGTATATATGTGTCTGTATATATGTGTCTGTATATATGTGTCTGTATATATGTGTCTGTATATATGTGTCTGTATATATATGTGTGTGTGTGTGTGTGTATATATGTGTCTGTATATATGTGTGTGTATATATGTGTCTGTATATATGTGTGTGTATATATGTGTCTGTATATATGTGTCTGTATATATGTGTCTGTATATATGTGTCTGTGTCTGTGTATATGTGTCTGTATATATGTGTCTGTATATATGTGTCTGTATATATATGTGTGTGTATATATGTGTCTGTATATATGTGTGTGTATATATGTGTCTGTATATATGTGTCTGTATATATGTGTCTGTGTCTGTATATATGTGTCTGTATATATGTGTCTGTGTCTGTATATATGTGTCTGTGTCTGTATATATGTGTCTGTGTCTGTATATATGTGTCTGTGTCTGTATATATGTGTCTGTGTCTGTATATATGTGTCTGTGTCTGTATATATGTGTCTGTATATATGTGTCTGTATATATGTGTCTGTATATATGTGTGTGTATATATGTGTGTGTATATATGTGTGTGTATATATGTGTGTGTATATATGTGTCTGTATATATGTGTCTGTATATATGTGTCTGTGTCTGTATATATGTGTCTGTATATATGTGTCTGTGTCTGTATATATGTGTCTGTGTCTGTATATATGTGTCTGTGTCTGTATATATGTGTCTGTATATATGTGTCTGTGTCTGTATATATGTGTCTGTATATATGTGTCTGTATATATGTGTCTGTATATATGTGTCTGTATATATGTGTCTGTATATATGTGTCTGTATATATGTGTCTGTATATATGTGTCTGTATATATGTGTCTGTATATATGTGTCTGTATATATGTGTCTGTATATATATGTGTGTGTGTGTGTGTGTATATATGTGTCTGTATATATGTGTCTGTATATATGTGTGTGTATATATGTGTCTGTATATATGTGTCTGTGTCTGTATATATGTGTCTGTATATATGTGTCTGTGTATATGTGTCTGTGTATATGTGTCTGTGTATATGTGTCTGTGTATATGTGTCTGTGTATATGTGTCTGTGTATATGTGTCTGTCTGTATATATGTGTGTGTGTCTGTATATATGTGTCTGTATATATATGTGTGTGTGTGTGTGTATATATGTGTCTGTATATATGTGTGTGTATATATGTGTCTGTATATATGTGTCTGTATATATGTGTCTGTGTCTGTATATATGTGTCTGTATATATGTGTCTGTGTCTGTATATATGTGTCTGTGTCTGTATATATGTGTCTGTGTCTGTATATATGTGTCTGTGTCTGTATATATGTGTCTGTGTCTGTATATATGTGTCTGTGTCTGTATATATGTGTCTGTATATATGTGTCTGTATATATGTGTCTGTATATATGTGTCTGTATATATGTGTGTGTGTCTGTATATATGTGTCTGTATATATATGTGTGTGTGTGTGTGTATATATGTGTCTGTATATATGTGTCTGTATATATGTGTCTGTGTCTGTGTGCGTGTCTGTGTCTGTATATCTGTGTCTGTGTGTGTGTGTGTATATATATGTGTCTGTATATATGTGTCTGTATATATGTGTCTGTATATATGTGTCTGTATATATGTGTCTGTATATATGTGTCTGTATATTTGTGTCTGTGTCTGTATATTTGTGTCTGTGTCTGTATATATGTGTCTGTGTCTGTATATATGTGTCTGTGTCTGTATATATGTGTCTGTATATATGTGTCTGTATATATGTGTCTGTATATATGTGTGTGTATATATGTGTGTGTATATATGTGTCTGTATATATGTGTCTGTATATATGTGTCTGTATATATGTGTCTGTATATATGTGTCTGTCTGTATATATGTGTCTGTCTGTATATATGTGTCTGTCTGTATATATGTGTCTGTCTGTATATATGTGTCTGTCTGTATATATGTGTCTGTCCGTATATATGTGTCTGTGTGCGTGTCTGTGTCTGTATATCTGTGTCTGTGTGTGTGTGTGTGATATATATGTGTCTGTATATATGTGTCTGTGTATATGTGTCTGTGTATATGTGTCTGTGTATATGTGTCTGTATATATGTGTCTGTATATATGTGTCTGTGTCTGTATATATGTGTCTGTGTCTGTATATATGTGTCTGTGTCTGTATATATGTGTCTGTGTCTGTATATATGTGTCTGTGTCTGTATATATGTGTCTGTATATATGTGTCTGTATATATGTGTCTGTATATATGTGTGTGTATATATGTGTGTGTATATATGTGTGTGTATATATGTGTCTGTATATATGTGTCTGTATATATGTGTCTGTATATATGTGTCTGTGTCTGTGTCTGTGTCTGTATATATGTGTGTATATATGTGTCTGTATATATGTGTCTGTATATATGTGTCTGTATATATGTGTCTGTCTGTATATATGTGTCTGTCTGTATATATGTGTCTGTGTCTGTATATATGTGTCTGTGTCTGTATATATGTGTCTGTGTCTGTATATATGTGTCTGTATATATGTGTCTGTATATATGTGTCTGTATATATGTGTCTGTATATATGTGTCTGTATATATGTGTCTGTATATATGTGTGTGTATATATGTGTGTGTATATATGTGTGTGTATATATGTGTCTGTATATATGTGTCTGTATATATGTGTCTGTGTCTGTATATATGTGTCTGTATATATGTGTCTGTGTATATGTGTCTGTGTATATGTGTCTGTGTATATGTGTCTGTGTATATGTGTCTGTGTATATGTGTCTGTGTATATGTGTCTGTGTATATGTGTCTGTGTATATGTGTCTGTCTGTATATATGTGTGTGTGTCTGTATATATGTGTCTGTATATATATGTGTGTGTGTGTGTGTATATATGTGTCTGTATATATGTGTGTGTATATATGTGTCTGTATATATGTGTGTGTATATATGTGTCTGTGTATATGTGTCTGTATATATGTGTCTGTGTCTGTATATATGTGTCTGTATATATGTGTCTGTGTCTGTATATATGTGTCTGTGTCTGTATATATGTGTCTGTGTCTGTATATATGTGTCTGTGTCTGTATATATGTGTCTGTGTCTGTATATATGTGTCTGTGTCTGTATATATGTGTCTGTATATATGTGTCTGTATATATGTGTCTGTATATATGTGTGTGTGTCTGTATATATGTGTCTGTATATATATGTGTGTGTGTGTGTGTATATATGTGTCTGTATATATGTGTCTGTATATATGTGTCTGTGTCTGTGTGCGTGTCTGTGTCTGTATATCTGTGTCTGTGTGTGTGTGTGTATATATATATGTGTCTGTATATATGTGTCTGTATATATGTGTCTGTATATATGTGTCTGTATATATGTGTCTGTATATATGTGTCTGTGTCTGTATATTTGTGTCTGTGTCTGTATATATGTGTCTGTGTCTGTATATATGTGTCTGTGTCTGTATATATGTGTCTGTATATATGTGTCTGTATATATGTGTCTGTATATATGTGTGTGTATATATGTGTGTGTATATATGTGTCTGTATATATGTGTCTGTATATATGTGTCTGTATATATGTGTCTGTATATATGTGTCTGTATATATGTGTCTGTATATATGTGTCTGTCTGTATATATGTGTCTGTCTGTATATATGTGTCTGTCTGTATATATGTGTCTGTCTGTATATATGTGTCTGTCCGTATATATGTGTCTGTGTGCGTGTCTGTGTCTGTATATCTGTGTCTGTGTGTGTGTGTGTATATATATGTGTCTGTATATATGTGTCTGTGTATATGTGTCTGTGTATATGTGTCTGTGTATATGTGTCTGTATATATGTGTCTGTATATATGTGTCTGTATATATGTGTCTGTATATATGTGTCTGTGTCTGTATATATGTGTCTGTGTCTGTATATATGTGTCTGTGTCTGTATATATGTGTCTGTGTCTGTATATATGTGTCTGTGTCTGTATATATGTGTCTGTATATATGTGTCTGTATATATGTGTCTGTATATATGTGTGTGTATATATGTGTGTGTATATATGTGTCTGTATATATGTGTCTGTATATATGTGTCTGTATATATGTGTCTGTGTCTGTATATATGTGTGTATATATGTGTCTGTATATATGTGTCTGTATATATGTGTCTGTATATATGTGTATGTCTGTATATATGTGTCTGTGTCTGTATATATGTGTCTGTGTCTGTATATATGTGTCTGTGTCTGTATATATGTGTCTGTATATATGTGTCTGTATATATGTGTCTGTATATATGTGTCTGTATATATGTGTGTGTATATATGTGTGTGTATATATGTGTGTGTATATATGTGTCTGTATATATGTGTCTGTATATATGTGTCTGTATATATGTGTCTGTGTCTGTGTCTGTATATATGTGTCTGTATATATGTGTGTATATATGTGTCTGTATATATGTGTCTGTATATATGTGTCTGTATATATGTGTCTGTCTGTATATATGTGTCTGTCTGTATATATGTGTCTGTGTGCGTGTGTGTCTGTATATCTGTGTCTGTGTGTGTGTGTGTATATATATGTGTCTGTGTATATGTGTCTGTGTATATGTGTCTGTGTATATGTGTCTGTGTATATGTGTCTGTATATATGTGTCTGTATATATGTGTCTGTGTCTGTATATATGTGTCTGTGTCTGTATATATGTGTCTGTATATATGTGTCTGTGTCTGTATATATGTGTCTGTATATATGTGTCTGTATATATGTGTGTGTGTCTGTATATATGTGTCTGTATATATATGTGTCTGTATATATGTGTCTGTATATATATGTGTGTGTGTGTGTGTGTATATATGTGTCTGTATATATGTGTCTGTATATATGTGTGTGTATATATGTGTCTGTATATATGTGTCTGTATATATGTGTCTGTGTCTGTATATATGTGTCTGTATATATGTGTCTGTGTATATGTGTCTGTGTATATGTGTCTGTGTATATGTGTCTGTGTATATGTGTCTGTGTATATGTGTCTGTGTATATGTGTCTGTCTGTATATATGTGTGTGTGTCTGTATATATGTGTCTGTATATATATGTGTGTGTGTGTGTGTATATATGTGTCTGTATATATGTGTCTGTATATATGTGTCTGTATATATGTGTCTGTATATATGTGTCTGTATATATGTGTCTGTATATATATGTGTGTGTGTGTGTGTGTATATATGTGTCTGTATATATGTGTGTGTATATATGTGTCTGTATATATGTGTGTGTATATATGTGTCTGTATATATGTGTCTGTATATATGTGTCTGTGTCTGTGTATATGTGTCTGTATATATGTGTCTGTATATATGTGTCTGTATATATATGTGTGTGTATATATGTGTCTGTATATATGTGTGTGTATATATGTGTCTGTATATATGTGTCTGTATATATGTGTCTGTGTCTGTATATATGTGTCTGTATATATGTGTCTTTGTCTGTATATATGTGTCTGTGTCTGTATATATGTGTCTGTGTCTGTATATATGTGTCTGTGTCTGTATATATGTGTCTGTGTCTGTATATATGTGTCTGTGTCTGTATATATGTGTCTGTATATATGTGTCTGTATATATGTGTCTGTATATATGTGTCTGTATATATGTGTGTGTATATATGTGTGTGTATATATGTGTGTGTATATATGTGTCTGTATATATGTGTCTGTATATATGTGTCTGTATATATGTGTCTGTGTCTGTATATATGTGTCTGTATATATGTGTCTGTGTCTGTATATATGTGTCTGTGTCTGTATATATGTGTCTGTGTCTGTATATATGTGTCTGTATATATGTGTCTGTGTCTGTATATATGTGTCTGTATATATGTGTCTGTATATATGTGTCTGTATATATGTGTCTGTATATATGTGTCTGTATATATGTGTCTGTATATATGTGTCTGTATATATGTGTCTGTATATATGTGTCTGTATATATGTGTCTGTATATATATGTGTGTGTGTGTGTGTGTATATATGTGTCTGTATATATGTGTCTGTATATATGTGTGTGTATATATGTGTCTGTATATATGTGTCTGTATATATGTGTCTGTATATATGTGTCTGTGTATATGTGTCTGTGTATATGTGTCTGTGTATATGTGTCTGTGTATATGTGTCTGTGTATATGTGTCTGTGTATATGTGTCTGTGTATATGTGTCTGTCTGTATATATGTGTGTGTGTCTGTATATATGTGTCTGTATATATATGTGTGTGTGTGTGTGTATATATGTGTCTGTATATATGTGTGTGTATATATGTGTCTGTATATATGTGTCTGTATATATGTGTCTGTGTCTGTATATATGTGTCTGTATATATGTGTCTGTGTCTGTATATATGTGTCTGTGTCTGTATATATGTGTCTGTGTCTGTATATATGTGTCTGTGTCTGTATATATGTGTCTGTGTCTGTATATATGTGTCTGTGTCTGTATATATGTGTCTGTGTCTGTATATATGTGTCTGTGTATATGTGTCTGTGTATATGTGTCTGTATATATGTGTCTGTCTGT
Source organism: Salvelinus fontinalis (assembly GCF_029448725.1). NCBI lineage: Eukaryota > Metazoa > Chordata > Actinopteri > Salmoniformes > Salmonidae > Salvelinus > Salvelinus fontinalis. The sequence continues at coordinate 43,867,431 of NC_074691.1, read as the reverse complement.
ATATATGTGTGTGTGTCTGTATATATGTGTCTGTATATATATGTGTGTGTGTGTGTGTATATATGTGTCTGTATATATGTGTGTGTATATATGTGTCTGTATATATGTGTGTGTATATATGTGTCTGTATATATGTGTCTGTATATATGTGTCTGTGTCTGTATATATGTGTCTGTGTCTGTATATATGTGTCTGTGTCTGTATATATGTGTCTGTGTCTGTATATATGTGTCTGTATATATGTGTCTGTATATATGTGTCTGTATATATGTGTCTGTATATATGTGTCTGTATATATGTGTCTGTATATATGTGTCTGTATATATGTGTCTGTATATATGTGTCTGTGTCTGTGTATGTGTCTGTGTATATGTGTCTGTGTATATGTGTCTGTGTCTGTATATATGTGTCTGTGTCTGTATATATGTGTCTGTGTCTGTATATATGTGTCTGTGTATGTATATATGTGTCTGTGTATATGTGTCTGTATATATGTGTCTGTATATATGTGTCTGTATATATGTGTCTGTATATATGTGTCTGTATATATGTGTCTGTATATATGTGTCTGTATATATGTGTCTGTATATATGTGTCTGTGTCTGTATATATGTGTCTGTGTCTGTATATATGTGTCTGTGTCTGTATATATGTGTCTGTGTGTGTATATATGTGTGTGTATATATGTGTGTGTATATATGTGTCTGTATATATGTGTCTGTATATATGTGTCTGTATATATATGTGTCTGTATATATATGTGTGTGTGTGTGTGTATATATGTGTCTGTATATATGTGTGTGTATATATGTGTCTGTATATATGTGTGTGTATATATGTGTCTGTATATATGTGTCTGTATATATGTGTCTGTGTCTGTGTATATGTGTCTGTATATATGTGTCTGTATATATGTGTCTGTGTATATGTGTCTGTGTATATGTGTCTGTGTATATGTGTCTGTGTCTGTATATATGTGTCTGTCTGTATATATGTGTGTGTGTCTGTATATATGTGTCTGTATATATATATGTGTGTGTGTGTGTGTGTATATATGTGTGTGTATATATGTGTCTGTATATATGTGTGTGTATATATGTGTCTGTATATATGTGTCTGTGTCTGTATATATGTGTCTGTGTCTGTATATATGTGTCTGTGTCTGTATATATGTGTCTGTGTCTGTATATATGTGTCTGTATATATGTGTCTGTATATATGTGTCTGTATATATGTGTCTGTATATATGTGTCTGTATATATGTGTCTGTATATATGTGTCTGTATATATGTGTCTGTATATATGTGTCTGTATATATATGTGTGTGTGTGTGTGTGTATATATGTGTCTGTATATATGTGTCTGTATATATGTGTGTGTATATATGTGTCTGTATATATGTGTCTGTATATATGTGTCTGTGTCTGTATATATGTGTCTGTATATATGTGTCTGTGTATATGTGTCTGTGTATATGTGTCTGTGTATATGTGTCTGTGTATATGTGTCTGTGTATATGTGTCTGTCTGTATATATGTGTGTGTGTCTGTATATATGTGTCTGTATATATATGTGTGTGTGTGTGTGTATATATGTGTCTGTATATATGTGTCTGTATATATGTGTCTGTATATATGTGTCTGTATATATGTGTCTGTATATATATGTGTGTGTGTGTGTGTGTATATATGTGTCTGTATATATGTGTGTGTATATATGTGTCTGTATATATGTGTGTGTATATATGTGTCTGTATATATGTGTCTGTATATATGTGTCTGTATATATGTGTCTGTGTCTGTGTATATGTGTCTGTATATATGTGTCTGTATATATGTGTCTGTATATATATGTGTGTGTATATATGTGTCTGTATATATGTGTGTGTATATATGTGTCTGTATATATGTGTCTGTATATATGTGTCTGTGTCTGTATATATGTGTCTGTATATATGTGTCTTTGTCTGTATATATGTGTCTGTGTCTGTATATATGTGTCTGTGTCTGTATATATGTGTCTGTGTCTGTATATATGTGTCTGTGTCTGTATATATGTGTCTGTGTCTGTATATATGTGTCTGTATATATGTGTCTGTATATATGTGTCTGTATATATGTGTGTGTATATATGTGTGTGTATATATGTGTGTGTATATATGTGTGTGTATATATGTGTCTGTATATATGTGTCTGTATATATGTGTCTGTGTCTGTATATATGTGTCTGTATATATGTGTCTGTGTCTGTATATATGTGTCTGTGTCTGTATATATGTGTCTGTGTCTGTATATATGTGTCTGTATATATGTGTCTGTGTCTGTATATATGTGTCTGTATATATGTGTCTGTATATATGTGTCTGTATATATGTGTCTGTATATATGTGTCTGTATATATGTGTCTGTATATATGTGTCTGTATATATGTGTCTGTATATATGTGTCTGTATATATGTGTCTGTATATATATGTGTGTGTGTGTGTGTGTATATATGTGTCTGTATATATGTGTCTGTATATATGTGTGTGTATATATGTGTCTGTATATATGTGTCTGTGTCTGTATATATGTGTCTGTATATATGTGTCTGTGTATATGTGTCTGTGTATATGTGTCTGTGTATATGTGTCTGTGTATATGTGTCTGTGTATATGTGTCTGTGTATATGTGTCTGTCTGTATATATGTGTGTGTGTCTGTATATATGTGTCTGTATATATATGTGTGTGTGTGTGTGTATATATGTGTCTGTATATATGTGTGTGTATATATGTGTCTGTATATATGTGTCTGTATATATGTGTCTGTGTCTGTATATATGTGTCTGTATATATGTGTCTGTGTCTGTATATATGTGTCTGTGTCTGTATATATGTGTCTGTGTCTGTATATATGTGTCTGTGTCTGTATATATGTGTCTGTGTCTGTATATATGTGTCTGTGTCTGTATATATGTGTCTGTATATATGTGTCTGTATATATGTGTCTGTATATATGTGTCTGTATATATGTGTGTGTGTCTGTATATATGTGTCTGTATATATATGTGTGTGTGTGTGTGTATATATGTGTCTGTATATATGTGTCTGTATATATGTGTCTGTGTCTGTGTGCGTGTCTGTGTCTGTATATCTGTGTCTGTGTGTGTGTGTGTATATATATGTGTCTGTATATATGTGTCTGTATATATGTGTCTGTATATATGTGTCTGTATATATGTGTCTGTATATATGTGTCTGTATATTTGTGTCTGTGTCTGTATATTTGTGTCTGTGTCTGTATATATGTGTCTGTGTCTGTATATATGTGTCTGTGTCTGTATATATGTGTCTGTATATATGTGTCTGTATATATGTGTCTGTATATATGTGTGTGTATATATGTGTGTGTATATATGTGTCTGTATATATGTGTCTGTATATATGTGTCTGTATATATGTGTCTGTATATATGTGTCTGTCTGTATATATGTGTCTGTCTGTATATATGTGTCTGTCTGTATATATGTGTCTGTCTGTATATATGTGTCTGTCTGTATATATGTGTCTGTCCGTATATATGTGTCTGTGTGCGTGTCTGTGTCTGTATATCTGTGTCTGTGTGTGTGTGTGTGTATATATATGTGTCTGTATATATGTGTCTGTGTATATGTGTCTGTGTATATGTGTCTGTGTATATGTGTCTGTATATATGTGTCTGTATATATGTGTCTGTGTCTGTATATATGTGTCTGTGTCTGTATATATGTGTCTGTGTCTGTATATATGTGTCTGTGTCTGTATATATGTGTCTGTGTCTGTATATATGTGTCTGTATATATGTGTCTGTATATATGTGTCTGTATATATGTGTGTGTATATATGTGTGTGTATATATGTGTGTGTATATATGTGTCTGTATATATGTGTCTGTATATATGTGTCTGTATATATGTGTCTGTGTCTGTGTCTGTGTCTGTATATATGTGTGTATATATGTGTCTGTATATATGTGTCTGTATATATGTGTCTGTATATATGTGTCTGTCTGTATATATGTGTCTGTCTGTATATATGTGTCTGTGTCTGTATATATGTGTCTGTGTCTGTATATATGTGTCTGTGTCTGTATATATGTGTCTGTATATATGTGTCTGTATATATGTGTCTGTATATATGTGTCTGTATATATGTGTCTGTATATATGTGTCTGTATATATGTGTGTGTATATATGTGTGTGTATATATGTGTGTGTATATATGTGTCTGTATATATGTGTCTGTATATATGTGTCTGTGTCTGTATATATGTGTCTGTATATATGTGTCTGTGTATATGTGTCTGTGTATATGTGTCTGTGTATATGTGTCTGTGTATATGTGTCTGTGTATATGTGTCTGTGTATATGTGTCTGTGTATATGTGTCTGTCTGTATATATGTGTGTGTGTCTGTATATATGTGTCTGTATATATATGTGTGTGTGTGTGTGTATATATGTGTCTGTATATATGTGTGTGTATATATGTGTCTGTATATATGTGTGTGTATATATGTGTCTGTGTATATGTGTCTGTATATATGTGTCTGTGTCTGTATATATGTGTCTGTATATATGTGTCTGTGTCTGTATATATGTGTCTGTGTCTGTATATATGTGTCTGTGTCTGTATATATGTGTCTGTGTCTGTATATATGTGTCTGTGTCTGTATATATGTGTCTGTGTCTGTATATATGTGTCTGTATATATGTGTCTGTATATATGTGTCTGTATATATGTGTGTGTGTCTGTATATATGTGTCTGTATATATATGTGTGTGTGTGTGTGTATATATGTGTCTGTATATATGTGTCTGTATATATGTGTCTGTGTCTGTGTGCGTGTCTGTGTCTGTATATCTGTGTCTGTGTGTGTGTGTGTATATATATATGTGTCTGTATATATGTGTCTGTATATATGTGTCTGTATATATGTGTCTGTATATATGTGTCTGTATATATGTGTCTGTGTCTGTATATTTGTGTCTGTGTCTGTATATATGTGTCTGTGTCTGTATATATGTGTCTGTGTCTGTATATATGTGTCTGTATATATGTGTCTGTATATATGTGTCTGTATATATGTGTGTGTATATATGTGTGTGTATATATGTGTCTGTATATATGTGTCTGTATATATGTGTCTGTATATATGTGTCTGTATATATGTGTCTGTATATATGTGTCTGTATATATGTGTCTGTCTGTATATATGTGTCTGTCTGTATATATGTGTCTGTCTGTATATATGTGTCTGTCTGTATATATGTGTCTGTCCGTATATATGTGTCTGTGTGCGTGTCTGTGTCTGTATATCTGTGTCTGTGTGTGTGTGTGTATATATATGTGTCTGTATATATGTGTCTGTGTATATGTGTCTGTGTATATGTGTCTGTGTATATGTGTCTGTATATATGTGTCTGTATATATGTGTCTGTATATATGTGTCTGTATATATGTGTCTGTGTCTGTATATATGTGTCTGTGTCTGTATATATGTGTCTGTGTCTGTATATATGTGTCTGTGTCTGTATATATGTGTCTGTGTCTGTATATATGTGTCTGTATATATGTGTCTGTATATATGTGTCTGTATATATGTGTGTGTATATATGTGTGTGTATATATGTGTCTGTATATATGTGTCTGTATATATGTGTCTGTATATATGTGTCTGTGTCTGTATATATGTGTGTATATATGTGTCTGTATATATGTGTCTGTATATATGTGTCTGTATATATGTGTATGTCTGTATATATGTGTCTGTGTCTGTATATATGTGTCTGTGTCTGTATATATGTGTCTGTGTCTGTATATATGTGTCTGTATATATGTGTCTGTATATATGTGTCTGTATATATGTGTCTGTATATATGTGTGTGTATATATGTGTGTGTATATATGTGTGTGTATATATGTGTCTGTATATATGTGTCTGTATATATGTGTCTGTATATATGTGTCTGTGTCTGTGTCTGTATATATGTGTCTGTATATATGTGTGTATATATGTGTCTGTATATATGTGTCTGTATATATGTGTCTGTATATATGTGTCTGTCTGTATATATGTGTCTGTCTGTATATATGTGTCTGTGTGCGTGTGTGTCTGTATATCTGTGTCTGTGTGTGTGTGTGTATATATATGTGTCTGTGTATATGTGTCTGTGTATATGTGTCTGTGTATATGTGTCTGTGTATATGTGTCTGTATATATGTGTCTGTATATATGTGTCTGTGTCTGTATATATGTGTCTGTGTCTGTATATATGTGTCTGTATATATGTGTCTGTGTCTGTATATATGTGTCTGTATATATGTGTCTGTATATATGTGTGTGTGTCTGTATATATGTGTCTGTATATATATGTGTGTGTGTGTATATATGTGTCTGTATATATGTGTGTGTATATATGTGTCTGTATATATGTGTCTGTATATATGTGTCTGTATATATGTGTCTGTGTCTGTCTGTGTATATGTGTCTGTATATATGTGTCTGTATATATGTGTCTGTATATATGTGTCTGTATATATATGTGTGTGTGTGTGTGTATATATGTGTCTGTATATATGTGTCTGTATATATGTGTCTGTATATATGTGTCTGTATATATGTGTCTGTATATATATGTGTCTGTATATATATGTGTGTGTGTGTGTGTATATATGTGTCTGTATATATGTGTGTGTATATATGTGTCTGTATATATGTGTGTGTATATATGTGTCTGTATATATGTGTCTGTATATATGTGTCTGTATATATGTGTCTGTATATATGTGTCTGTATATATGTGTCTGTGTCTGTGTATATGTGTCTGTGTATATGTGTCTGTGTATATGTGTCTGTGTATATGTGTCTGTGTATATGTGTCTGTGTATATGTGTCTGTATATATGTGTCTGTCTGTATATATGTGTGTGTGTCTGTATATATGTGTCTGTATATATATGTGTGTGTGTGTGTGTATATATGTGTCTGTATATATGTGTGTGTATATATGTGTCTGTATATATGTGTGTGTATATATGTGTCTGTATATATGTGTCTGTATATATGTGTCTGTGTCTGTATATATGTGTCTGTGTCTGTATATATGTGTCTGTGTCTGTATATATGTGTCTGTGTCTGTATATATGTGTCTGTGTCTGTATATATGTGTCTGTATATATGTGTCTGTATATATGTGTCTGTATATATGTGTCTGTATATATGTGTCTGTATATATGTGTCTGTGTCTGTGTATGTGTCTGTGTATATGTGTCTGTGTATATGTGTCTGTGTCTGTATATATGTGTCTGTGTCTGTATATATGTGTCTGTGTCTGTATATATGTGTCTGTGTCTGTATATATGTGTCTGTGTATGTATATATGTGTCTGTGTATATGTGTCTGTATATATGTGTCTGTATATATGTGTCTGTATATATGTGTCTGTATATATGTGTCTGTATATATGTGTCTGTATATATGTGTCTGTATATATGTGTCTGTATATATGTGTCTGTATATATGTGTCTGTATATATGTGTGTGTATATATGTGTGTGTATATATGTGTGTGTATATATGTGTCTGTATATATGTGTCTGTATATATGTGTCTGTATATATATGTGTCTGTATATATATGTGTGTGTGTGTGTGTATATATGTGTCTGTATATATGTGTGTGTATATATGTGTCTGTATATATGTGTGTGTATATATGTGTCTGTATATATGTGTCTGTATATATGTGTCTGTGTCTGTGTATATGTGTCTGTATATATGTGTCTGTATATATGTGTCTGTGTATATGTGTCTGTGTATATGTGTCTGTGTATATGTGTCTGTGTCTGTATATATGTGTCTGTCTGTATATATGTGTGTGTGTCTGTATATATGTGTCTGTATATATATATGTGTGTGTGTGTGTGTGTATATATGTGTGTGTATATATGTGTCTGTATATATGTGTGTGTATATATGTGTCTGTATATATGTGTCTGTGTCTGTATATATGTGTCTGTGTCTGTATATATGTGTCTGTGTCTGTATATATGTGTCTGTATATATGTGTCTGTATATATGTGTCTGTATATATGTGTCTGTATATATGTGTCTGTATATATGTGTCTGTATATATGTGTCTGTATATATGTGTCTGTATATATGTGTCTGTATATATGTGTCTGTATATATGTGTCTGTATATATGTGTCTGTATATATATGTGTGTGTGTGTGTGTGTATATATGTGTCTGTATATATGTGTCTGTATATATGTGTGTGTATATATGTGTCTGTATATATGTGTCTGTATATATGTGTCTGTGTCTGTATATATGTGTCTGTATATATGTGTCTGTGTATATGTGTCTGTGTATATGTGTCTGTGTATATGTGTCTGTGTATATGTGTCTGTGTATATGTGTCTGTGTATATGTGTCTGTCTGTATATATGTGTGTGTGTCTGTATATATGTGTCTGTATATATATGTGTGTGTGTGTGTGTATATATGTGTCTGTATATATGTGTCTGTATATATGTGTCTGTATATATGTGTCTGTATATATGTGTCTGTATATATGTGTCTGTATATATATGTGTGTGTGTGTGTGTGTATATATGTGTCTGTATATATGTGTGTGTATATATGTGTCTGTATATATGTGTGTGTATATATGTGTCTGTATATATGTGTCTGTATATATGTGTCTGTATATATGTGTCTGTGTCTGTGTATATGTGTCTGTATATATGTGTCTGTATATATGTGTCTGTATATATATGTGTGTGTATATATGTGTCTGTATATATGTGTGTGTATATATGTGTCTGTATATATGTGTCTGTATATATGTGTCTGTGTCTGTATATATGTGTCTGTATATATGTGTCTGTGTCTGTATATATGTGTCTGTGTCTGTATATATGTGTCTGTGTCTGTATATATGTGTCTGTGTCTGTATATATGTGTCTGTGTCTGTATATATGTGTCTGTGTCTGTATATATGTGTCTGTATATATGTGTCTGTATATATGTGTCTGTATATATGTGTCTGTATATATGTGTGTGTATATATGTGTGTGTATATATGTGTCTGTATATATGTGTCTGTATATATGTGTCTGTATATATGTGTCTGTGTCTGTATATATGTGTCTGTATATATGTGTCTGTGTCTGTATATATGTGTCTGTGTCTGTATATATGTGTCTGTGTCTGTATATATGTGTCTGTATATATGTGTCTGTGTCTGTATATATGTGTCTGTATATATGTGTCTGTATATATGTGTCTGTATATATGTGTCTGTATATATGTGTCTGTATATATGTGTCTGTATATATGTGTCTGTATATATGTGTCTGTATATATGTGTCTGTATATATGTGTCTGTATATATGTGTCTGTATATATATGTGTGTGTGTGTGTGTGTATATATGTGTCTGTATATATGTGTCTGTATATATGTGTGTGTATATATGTGTCTGTATATATGTGTCTGTGTCTGTATATATGTGTCTGTATATATGTGTCTGTGTATATGTGTCTGTGTATATGTGTCTGTGTATATGTGTCTGTGTATATGTGTCTGTGTATATGTGTCTGTGTATATGTGTCTGTGTATATGTGTCTGTCTGTATATATGTGTGTGTGTCTGTATATATGTGTCTGTATATATATGTGTGTGTGTGTGTGTATATATGTGTCTGTATATATGTGTGTGTATATATGTGTCTGTATATATGTGTCTGTATATATGTGTCTGTGTCTGTATATATGTGTCTGTATATATGTGTCTGTGTCTGTATATATGTGTCTGTGTCTGTATATATGTGTCTGTGTCTGTATATATGTGTCTGTATATATGTGTCTGTGTCTGTATATATGTGTCTGTGTCTGTATATATGTGTCTGTGTCTGTATATATGTGTCTGTATATATGTGTCTGTATATATGTGTCTGTATATATGTGTCTGTATATATGTGTCTGTATATATGTGTCTGTATATATGTGTCTGTATATATGTGTCTGTATATATGTGTCTGTATATATGTGTCTGTATATATGTGTCTGTATATATGTGTGTGTATATATGTGTGTGTATATATGTGTCTGTATATATGTGTCTGTATATATGTGTCTGTATATATGTGTCTGTGTCTGTATATATGTGTCTGTATATATGTGTGTATATATGTGTCTGTGTCTGTATATATGTGTCTGTGTCTGTATATATGTGTCTGTATATATGTGTCTGTATATATGTGTCTGTATATATGTGTCTGTATATATGTGTCTGTATATATGTGTCTGTATATATGTGTCTGTATATATGTGTCTGTATATATGTGTCTGTATATATGTGTCTGTATATATGTGTCTGTATATATGTGTCTGTATATATATGTGTGTGTGTGTGTGTGTATATATGTGTCTGTATATATGTGTGTGTATATATGTGTGTGTATATATGTGTCTGTATATATGTGTGTGTATATATGTGTCTGTATATATGTGTCTGTATATATGTGTCTGTATATATGTGTCTGTGTCTGTGTATATGTGTCTGTATATATGTGTCTGTATATATATGTGTCTGTATATATATGTGTGTGTATATATGTGTCTGTATATATATGTGTGTGTATATATGTGTCTGTATATATGTGTCTGTATATATGTGTCTGTGTCTGTATATATGTGTCTGTATATATGTGTCTTTGTCTGTATATATGTGTCTGTGTCTGTATATATGTGTCTGTGTCTGTATATATGTGTCTGTGTCTGTATATATGTGTCTGTGTCTGTATATATGTGTCTGTGTCTGTATATATGTGTCTGTGTCTGTATATATGTGTCTGTATATATGTGTCTGTATATATGTGTCTGTATATATGTGTGTGTATATATGTGTGTGTATATATGTGTGTGTATATATGTGTCTGTATATATGTGTCTGTATATATGTGTCTGTATATATGTGTCTGTGTCTGTATATATGTGTCTGTATATATGTGTGTATATATGTGTCTGTGTCTGTATATATGTGTCTGTGTCTGTATATATGTGTCTGTGTCTGTATATATGTGTCTGTGTCTGTATATATGTCTGTATATATGTGTCTGTATATATGTGTCTGTATATATGTGTCTGTATATATGTGTCTGTATATATGTGTCTGTATATATGTGTCTGTATATATGTGTCTGTATATATGTGTCTGTATATATGTGTCTGTATATATGTGTGTGTGTGTGTGTATATATGTGTCTGTATATATGTGTGTGTATATATGTGTCTGTATATATGTGTGTGTATATATGTGTCTGTATATATGTGTCTGTATATATGTGTCTGTATATATGTGTCTGTGTCTGTGTATATGTGTCTGTATATATGTGTCTGTATATATATGTGTGTGTATATATGTGTCTGTATATATGTGTGTGTATATATGTGTCTGTATATATGTGTCTGTATATATGTGTCTGTGTCTGTATATATGTGTCTGTATATATGTGTCTTTGTCTGTATATATGTGTCTGTGTCTGTATATATGTGTCTGTGTCTGTATATATGTGTCTGTGTCTGTATATATGTGTCTGTATATATGTGTCTGTATATATGTGTCTGTATATATGTGTCTGTATATATGTGTCTGTATATATGTGTCTGTATATATGTGTCTGTGTCTGTATATATGTGTCTGTATATATGTGTCTTTGTCTGTATATATGTGTCTGTGTCTGTATATATGTGTCTGTGTCTGTATATATGTGTCTGTGTCTGTATATATGTGTCTGTATATATGTGTCTGTATATATGTGTCTGTATATATGTGTCTGTATATATGTGTCTGTATATATGTGTCTGTATATATGTGTCTGTATATATGTGTCTGTATATATGTGTCTGTATATATGTGTCTGTATATATGTGTCTGTATATATAGTGTGTGTGTGTGTGTGTATATATGTGTCTGTATATATGTGTCTGTATATATGTGTGTGTATATATGTGTGTGTATATATGTGTCTGTATATATGTGTCTGTGTCTGTATATATGTGTCTGTATATATGTGTCTGTGTATATGTGTCTGTGTATATGTGTCTGTGTATATGTGTCTGTGTATATGTGTCTGTGTATATGTGTCTGTGTATATGTGTCTGTGTATATGTGTCTGTGTATATGTGTCTGTGTATATGTGTCTGTCTGTATATATGTGTGTGTGTCTGTATATATGTGTCTGTATATATATGTGTGTGTGTGTGTGTATATATGTGTCTGTATATATGTGTGTGTATATATGTGTCTGTATATATGTGTGTGTATATATGTGTCTGTGTATATGTGTCTGTATATATGTGTCTGTGTCTGTATATATGTGTCTGTATATATGTGTCTGTGTCTGTATATATGTGTCTGTGTCTGTATATATGTGTCTGTGTCTGTATATATGTGTCTGTGTCTGTATATATGTGTCTGTGTCTGTATATATGTGTCTGTGTCTGTATATATGTGTCTGTATATATGTGTCTGTATATATGTGTCTGTATATATGTGTGTGTGTCTGTATATATGTGTCTGTATATATATGTGTGTGTGTGTGTGTATATATGTGTCTGTATATATGTGTCTGTGTCTGTGTGCGTGTCTGTGTCTGTATATCTGTGTCTGTGTGTGTGTATATATATGTGTCTGTATATATGTGTCTGTATATATGTGTCTGTATATATGTGTCTGTATATATGTGTCTGTATATATGTGTCTGTATATATGTGTCTGTGTCTGTATATTTGTGTCTGTGTCTGTATATATGTGTCTGTGTCTGTATATATGTGTCTGTGTCTGTATATATGTGTCTGTATATATGTGTCTGTATATATGTGTCTGTATATATGTGTCTGTATATATGTGTCTGTATATATGTGTGTGTATATATGTGTGTGTATATATGTGTCTGTATATATGTGTCTGTATATATGTGTCTGTATATATGTGTCTGTATATATGTGTCTGTATATATGTGTCTGTCTGTATATATGTGTCTGTCTGTATATATGTGTCTGTCTGTATATATGTGTCTGTCTGTATATATGTGTCTGTCTGTATATATGTGTCTGTCCGTATATATGTGTCTGTGTGCGTGTCTGTGTCTGTATATCTGTGTCTGTGTGTGTATATATATGTGTCTGTATATATGTGTCTGTGTATATGTGTCTGTGTATATGTGTCTGTGTATATGTGTCTGTGTATATGTGTCTGTGTATATGTGTCTGTATATATGTGTCTGTGTCTGTATATATGTGTCTGTGTCTGTATATATGTGTCTGTGTCTGTATATATGTGTCTGTATATATGTGTCTGTATATATGTGTCTGTATATATGTGTCTGTATATATGTGTGTGTATATATGTGTGTGTATATATGTGTGTGTATATATGTGTCTGTATATATGTGTCTGTATATATGTGTCTGTATATATGTGTCTGTGTCTGTGTCTGTATATATGTGTGTATATATGTGTCTGTATATATGTGTCTGTATATATGTGTCTGTATATATGTGTCTGTCTGTATATATGTGTCTGTGTCTGTATATATGTGTCTGTGTCTGTATATATGTGTCTGTGTCTGTATATATGTGTCTGTGTCTGTATATATGTGTCTGTGTCTGTATATATGTGTCTGTGTCTGTATATATGTGTCTGTATATATGTGTCTGTATATATGTGTGTGTATATATGTGTGTGTATATATGTGTCTGTATATATGTGTCTGTATATATGTGTCTGTATATATGTGTCTGTGTCTGTGTCTGTATATATGTGTCTGTATATATGTGTGTATATATGTGTCTGTATATATGTGTCTGTATATATGTGTCTGTATATATGTGTCTGTCTGTATATATGTGTCTGTCTGTATATATGTGTCTGTGTGCGTGTCTGTGTCTGTATATCTGTCTGTGTGTGTGTGTGTATATATATGTGTCTGTATATATGTGTCTGTATATATGTGTCTGTGTATATGTGTCTGTGTATATGTGTCTGTGTATATGTGTCTGTATATATGTGTCTGTATATATGTGTCTGTATATATGTGTCTGTATATATGTGTCTGTGTCTGTATATATGTGTCTGTGTCTGTATATATGTGTCTGTGTCTGTATATATGTGTCTGTGTCTGTATATATGTGTCTGTATATATGTGTCTGTATATATGTGTGTGTGTCTGTATATATGTGTCTGTATATATATATGTGTGTGTGTGTATATATGTGTCTGTATATATGTGTCTGTATATATGTGTGTGTATATATGTGTCTGTATATATGTGTCTGTATATATGTGTCTGTATATATGTGTCTGTGTCTGTCTGTGTATATGTGTCTGTATATATGTGTCTGTATATATGTGTCTGTATATATGTGTCTGTATATATATGTGTGTGTGTGTCTGTATATATGTGTCTGTATATATGTGTCTGTATATATGTGTCTGTATATATGTGTCTGTATATATGTGTCTGTATATATGTGTCTGTATATATATGTGTCTGTATATATATGTGTGTGTGTGTGTGTATATATGTGTCTGTATATATGTGTGTGTATATATGTGTCTGTATATATGTGTGTGTATATATGTGTCTGTATATATGTCTGTATATATGTGTCTGTATATATGTGTCTGTATATATGTGTCTGTATATATGTGTCTGTGTCTGTGTATATGTGTCTGTGTATATGTGTCTGTGTATATGTGTCTGTGTATATGTGTCTGTGTATATGTGTCTGTGTATATGTGTCTGTGTATATGTGTCTGTGTATATGTGTCTGTGTCTGTATATATGTGTCTGTCTGTATATATGTGTGTGTGTCTGTATATATGTGTCTGTATATATATGTGTGTGTGTGTGTGTGTATATATGTGTCTGTATATATGTGTGTGTATATATGTGTCTGTATATATGTGTGTGTATATATGTGTCTGTATATATGTGTCTGTATATATGTGTCTGTGTCTGTATATATGTGTCTGTATATATGTGTCTGTGTCTGTATATATGTGTCTGTGTCTGTATATATGTGTCTGTATATATGTGTCTGTGTCTGTATATATGTGTCTGTATATATGTGTCTGTGTCTGTATATATGTGTCTGTATATATGTGTCTGTATATATGTGTCTGTATATATGTGTCTGTGTCTGTGTATGTGTCTGTGTATATGTGTCTGTGTATATGTGTCTGTGTCTGTATATATGTGTCTGTGTCTGTATATATGTGTCTGTGTCTGTATATATGTGTCTGTGTATATGTGTCTGTGTCTGTATATATGTGTCTGTATATATGTGTCTGTATATATGTGTCTGTATATATGTGTCTGTATATATGTGTCTGTATATATGTGTCTGTATATATGTGTCTGTATATATGTGTCTGTATATATGTGTGTGTATATATGTGTGTGTATATATGTGTCTGTATATATGTGTCTGTATATATGTGTCTGTATATATGTGTCTGTATATATATGTGTGTGTGTGTGTGTATATATGTGTCTGTATATATGTGTGTGTATATATGTGTGTGTATATATGTGTCTGTATATATGTGTCTGTATATATGTGTCTGTATATATGTGTCTGTATATATGTGTCTGTGTCTGTGTATATGTGTCTGTATATATGTGTCTGTATATATGTGTCTGTGTATATGTGTCTGTGTATATGTGTCTGTGTATATGTGTCTGTGTCTGTATATATGTGTCTGTGTCTGTATATATGTGTCTGTGTCTGTATATATGTGTCTGTGTCTGTATATATGTGTCTGTGTATGTATATATGTGTCTGTGTATATGTGTCTGTATATATGTGTCTGTATATATGTGTCTGTATATATGTGTCTGTATATATGTGTCTGTATATATGTGTCTGTATATATGTGTCTGTATATATGTGTCTGTATATATGTGTCTGTATATATGTGTGTGTATATATGTGTGTGTATATATGTGTGTGTATATATGTGTCTGTATATATGTGTCTGTATATATGTGTCTGTATATATATGTGTCTGTATATATATGTGTGTGTGTGTGTGTATATATGTGTCTGTATATATGTGTGTGTATATATGTGTCTGTATATATGTGTGTGTATATATGTGTCTGTATATATGTGTCTGTATATATGTGTCTGTGTCTGTGTATATGTGTCTGTATATATGTGTCTGTATATATGTGTCTGTGTATATGTGTCTGTGTATATGTGTCTGTGTATATGTGTCTGTGTCTGTATATATGTGTCTGTCTGTATATATGTGTGTGTGTCTGTATATATGTGTCTGTATATATATATGTGTGTGTGTGTGTGTGTATATATGTGTGTGTATATATGTGTCTGTATATATGTGTGTGTATATATGTGTCTGTATATATGTGTCTGTGTCTGTATATATGTGTCTGTGTCTGTATATATGTGTCTGTGTCTGTATATATGTGTCTGTGTCTGTATATATGTGTCTGTATATATGTGTCTGTATATATGTGTCTGTATATATGTGTCTGTATATATGTGTCTGTATATATGTGTCTGTATATATGTGTCTGTATATATGTGTCTGTATATATGTGTCTGTATATATGTGTCTGTATATATAGTGTGTGTGTGTGTGTGTATATATGTGTCTGTATATATGTGTCTGTATATATGTGTGTGTATATATGTGTCTGTATATATGTGTCTGTATATATGTGTCTGTGTCTGTATATATGTGTCTGTATATATGTGTCTGTGTATATGTGTCTGTGTATATGTGTCTGTGTATATGTGTCTGTGTATATGTGTCTGTGTATATGTGTCTGTGTATATGTGTCTGTCTGTATATATGTGTGTGTGTCTGTATATATGTGTCTGTATATATATGTGTGTGTGTGTGTGTATATATGTGTCTGTATATATGTGTCTGTATATATGTGTCTGTATATATGTGTCTGTATATATGTGTCTGTATATATGTGTCTGTATATATGTGTCTGTATATATATGTGTGTGTGTGTGTGTGTATATATGTGTCTGTATATATGTGTGTGTATATATGTGTCTGTATATATGTGTGTGTATATATGTGTCTGTATATATGTGTCTGTATATATGTGTCTGTATATATGTGTCTGTGTCTGTGTATATGTGTCTGTATATATGTGTCTGTATATATGTGTCTGTATATATATGTGTGTGTATATATGTGTCTGTATATATGTGTGTGTATATATGTGTCTGTATATATGTGTCTGTATATATGTGTCTTTGTCTGTATATATGTGTCTGTGTCTGTATATATGTGTCTGTGTCTGTATATATGTGTCTGTGTCTGTATATATGTGTCTGTGTCTGTATATATGTGTCTGTGTCTGTATATATGTGTCTGTATATATGTGTCTGTATATATGTGTCTGTATATATGTGTCTGTATATATGTGTGTGTATATATGTGTGTGTATATATGTGTGTGTATATATGTGTGTGTATATATGTGTGTGTATATATGTGTCTGTATATATGTGTCTGTATATATGTGTCTGTATATATGTGTCTGTGTCTGTATATATGTGTCTGTATATATGTGTCTGTGTCTGTATATATGTGTCTGTGTCTGTATATATGTGTCTGTGTCTGTATATATGTGTCTGTATATATGTGTCTGTGTCTGTATATATGTGTCTGTATATATGTGTCTGTATATATGTGTCTGTATATATGTGTCTGTATATATGTGTCTGTATATATGTGTCTGTATATATGTGTCTGTATATATGTGTCTGTATATATGTGTCTGTATATATGTGTCTGTATATATGTGTCTGTATATATATGTGTGTGTGTGTGTGTGTATATATGTGTCTGTATATATGTGTCTGTATATATGTGTGTGTATATATGTGTCTGTATATATGTGTCTGTGTCTGTATATATGTGTCTGTATATATGTGTCTGTGTATATGTGTCTGTGTATATGTGTCTGTGTATATGTGTCTGTGTATATGTGTCTGTGTATATGTGTCTGTCTGTATATATGTGTGTGTGTCTGTATATATGTGTGTGTGTCTGTATATATGTGTCTGTATATATATGTGTGTGTGTGTGTGTATATATGTGTCTGTATATATGTGTGTGTATATATGTGTCTGTATATATGTGTCTGTATATATGTGTCTGTGTCTGTATATATGTGTCTGTATATATGTGTCTGTGTCTGTATATATGTGTCTGTGTCTGTATATATGTGTCTGTGTCTGTATATATGTGTCTGTGTCTGTATATATGTGTCTGTGTCTGTATATATGTGTCTGTGTCTGTATATATGTGTCTGTATATATGTGTCTGTATATATGTGTCTGTATATATGTGTCTGTATATATGTGTGTGTGTCTGTATATATGTGTCTGTATATATATGTGTGTGTGTGTGTGTATATATGTGTCTGTATATATGTGTCTGTATATATGTGTCTGTGTCTGTGTGCGTGTCTGTGTCTGTATATCTGTGTCTGTGTGTGTGTGTGTATATATATGTGTCTGTATATATGTGTCTGTATATATGTGTCTGTATATATGTGTCTGTATATATGTGTCTGTATATATGTGTCTGTATATTTGTGTCTGTATATTTGTGTCTGTGTCTGTATATTTGTGTCTGTGTCTGTATATATGTGTCTGTGTCTGTATATATGTGTCTGTGTCTGTA
The DNA here is from genome assembly GCF_029448725.1 of Salvelinus fontinalis. Classification (NCBI taxonomy): domain Eukaryota; kingdom Metazoa; phylum Chordata; class Actinopteri; order Salmoniformes; family Salmonidae; genus Salvelinus; species Salvelinus fontinalis. The sequence goes on along the minus strand of NC_074691.1, from coordinate 43,848,662 downwards.
TATATGTGTCTGTATATATGTGTCTGTATATATGTGTCTGTATATATGTGTGTGTATATATGTGTGTGTATATATGTGTCTGTATATATGTGTCTGTATATATGTGTCTGTATATATGTGTCTGTATATATGTGTCTGTATATATGTGTCTGTCTGTATATATGTGTCTGTCTGTATATATGTGTCTGTCTGTATATATGTGTCTGTCTGTATATATGTGTCTGTCCGTATATATGTGTCTGTGTGCGTGTCTGTGTCTGTATATCTGTGTCTGTGTGTGTGTGTGTATATATATGTGTCTGTGTATATGTGTCTGTGTATATGTGTCTGTGTATATGTGTCTGTATATATGTGTCTGTATATATGTGTCTGTGTCTGTATATATGTGTCTGTGTCTGTATATATGTGTCTGTGTCTGTATATATGTGTCTGTGTCTGTATATATGTGTCTGTATATATGTGTCTGTATATATGTGTCTGTATATATGTGTCTGTATATATGTGTGTGTATATATGTGTGTGTATATATGTGTGTGTATATATGTGTCTGTATATATGTGTCTGTATATATGTGTCTGTATATATGTGTCTGTGTCTGTGTCTGTATATATGTGTGTATATATGTGTCTGTATATATGTGTCTGTATATATGTGTCTGTATATATGTGTCTGTATATATGTGTCTGTCTGTATATATGTGTCTGTCTGTATATATGTGTCTGTGTCTGTATATATGTGTCTGTGTCTGTATATATGTGTCTGTGTCTGTATATATGTGTCTGTGTCTGTATATATGTGTCTGTATATATGTGTCTGTATATATGTGTCTGTATATATGTGTCTGTATATATGTGTGTGTATATATGTGTGTGTATATATGTGTGTGTATATATGTGTCTGTATATATGTGTCTGTATATATGTGTCTGTATATATGTGTCTGTGTCTGTGTCTGTATATATGTGTCTGTATATATGTGTGTATATATGTGTCTGTATATATGTGTCTGTATATATGTGTCTGTATATATGTGTCTGTCTGTATATATGTGTCTGTCTGTATATATGTGTCTGTGTGCGTGTGTGTCTGTATATCTGTGTCTGTGTGTGTGTGTGTATATATATGTGTCTGTATATATGTGTCTGTGTATATGTGTCTGTGTATATGTGTCTGTGTATATGTGTCTGTATATATGTGTCTGTATATATGTGTCTGTGTCTGTATATATGTGTCTGTGTCTGTATATATGTGTCTGTGTCTGTATATATGTGTCTGTGTCTGTATATATGTGTCTGTATATATGTGTCTGTATATATGTGTGTGTGTCTGTATATATGTGTCTGTATATATATGTGTGTGTGTGTATATATGTGTCTGTATATATGTGTGTGTATATATGTGTCTGTATATATGTGTGTGTATATATGTGTGTGTATATATGTGTCTGTATATATGTGTCTGTATATATGTGTCTGTATATATGTGTCTGTGTCTGTCTGTGTATATGTGTCTGTATATATGTGTCTGTATATATGTGTCTGTATATATGTGTCTGTATATATATGTGTGTGTGTGTGTGTATATATGTGTCTGTATATATGTGTCTGTATATATGTGTCTGTATATATGTGTCTGTATATATGTGTCTGTATATATGTGTCTGTATATATGTGTCTGTATATATATGTGTCTGTATATATATGTGTGTGTGTGTGTGTATATATGTGTCTGTATATATGTGTGTGTATATATGTGTCTGCATATATGTGTGTGTATATATGTGTCTGTATATATGTGTCTGTATATATGTGTCTGTATATATGTGTCTGTATATATGTGTCTGTATATATGTGTCTGTGTGTGTATATGTGTCTGTGTATATGTGTCTGTGTATATGTGTCTGTGTATATGTGTCTGTGTATATGTGTCTGTGTATATGTGTCTGTGTATATGTGTCTGTATATATGTGTCTGTCTGTATATATGTGTGTGTGTCTGTATATATGTGTCTGTATATATATGTGTGTGTGTGTGTGTATATATGTGTCTGTATATATGTGTGTGTATATATGTGTGTGTATATATGTGTCTGTATATATGTGTCTGTATATATGTGTCTGTGTCTGTATATATGTGTCTGTGTCTGTATATATGTGTCTGTGTCTGTATATATGTGTCTGTGTCTGTATATATGTGTCTGTGTCTGTATATATGTGTCTGTGTATATGTGTCTGTGTATATGTGTCTGTATATATGTGTCTGTATATATGTGTCTGTATATATGTGTCTGTATATATGTGTCTGTGTCTGTGTATGTGTCTGTGTATATGTGTCTGTGTATATGTGTCTGTGTCTGTATATATGTGTCTGTGTCTGTATATATGTGTCTGTGTCTGTATATATGTGTCTGTGTATATGTGTCTGTGTCTGTATATATGTGTCTGTATATATGTGTCTGTATATATGTGTCTGTATATATGTGTCTGTATATATGTGTCTGTATATATGTGTCTGTATATATGTGTCTGTATATATGTGTCTGTATATATGTGTGTGTATATATGTGTGTGTATATATGTGTCTGTATATATGTGTCTGTATATATGTGTCTGTATATATGTGTCTGTATATATATGTGTGTGTGTGTGTGTATATATGTGTCTGTATATATGTGTGTGTATATATGTGTCTGTATATATGTGTGTGTATATATGTGTCTGTATATATGTGTCTGTATATATGTGTCTGTGTCTGTGTATATGTGTCTGTATATATGTGTCTGTATATATGTGTCTGTGTATATGTGTCTGTGTATATGTGTCTGTGTATATGTGTCTGTGTCTGTATATATGTGTCTGTGTCTGTATATATGTGTCTGTGTCTGTATATATGTGTCTGTGTATATGTGTCTGTGTATATGTGTCTGTATATATGTGTCTGTATATATGTGTCTGTATATATGTGTCTGTATATATGTGTCTGTGTCTGTGTATGTGTCTGTGTATATGTGTCTGTGTATATGTGTCTGTGTCTGTATATATGTGTCTGTGTCTGTATATATGTGTCTGTGTCTGTATATATGTGTCTGTGTATATGTGTCTGTGTCTGTATATATGTGTCTGTATATATGTGTCTGTATATATGTGTCTGTATATATGTGTCTGTATATATGTGTCTGTATATATGTGTCTGTATATATGTGTCTGTATATATGTGTCTGTATATATGTGTGTGTATATATGTGTGTGTATATATGTGTCTGTATATATGTGTCTGTATATATGTGTCTGTATATATGTGTCTGTATATATATGTGTGTGTGTGTGTGTATATATGTGTCTGTATATATGTGTGTGTATATATGTGTCTGTATATATGTGTGTGTATATATGTGTCTGTATATATGTGTCTGTATATATGTGTCTGTGTCTGTGTATATGTGTCTGTATATATGTGTCTGTATATATGTGTCTGTGTATATGTGTCTGTGTATATGTGTCTGTGTATATGTGTCTGTGTCTGTATATATGTGTCTGTCTGTATATATGTGTGTGTGTCTGTATATATGTGTCTGTATATATATATGTGTGTGTGTGTGTGTATATATGTGTGTGTATATATGTGTCTGTATATATGTGTGTGTATATATGTGTCTGTATATATGTGTCTGTGTCTGTATATATGTGTCTGTGTCTGTATATATGTGTCTGTGTCTGTATATATGTGTCTGTGTCTGTATATATGTGTCTGTGTCTGTATATATGTGTCTGTATATATGTGTCTGTATATATGTGTCTGTATATATGTGTCTGTATATATGTGTCTGTATATATGTGTCTGTATATATGTGTCTGTATATATGTGTCTGTATATATGTGTCTGTATATATGTGTCTGTATATATGTGTGTGTATATATGTGTGTGTATATATGTGTCTGTATATATGTGTCTGTATATATGTGTCTGTATATATGTGTCTGTGTCTGTATATATGTGTCTGTATATATGTGTGTATATATGTGTCTGTGTCTGTATATATGTGTCTGTGTCTGTATATATGTGTCTGTATATATGTGTCTGTATATATGTGTCTGTATATATGTGTCTGTATATATGTGTCTGTATATATGTGTCTGTATATATGTGTCTGTATATATGTGTCTGTATATATGTGTCTGTATATATGTGTCTGTATATATGTGTCTGTATATATGTGTCTGTATATATGTGTCTGTATATATATGTGTGTGTGTGTGTGTGTATATATGTGTCTGTATATATGTGTGTGTATATATGTGTGTGTATATATGTGTCTGTATATATGTGTGTGTATATATGTGTCTGTATATATGTGTCTGTATATATGTGTCTGTATATATGTGTCTGTGTCTGTGTATATGTGTCTGTATATATGTGTCTGTATATATATGTGTCTGTATATATATGTGTGTGTATATATGTGTCTGTATATATATGTGTGTGTATATATGTGTCTGTATATATGTGTCTGTATATATGTGTCTGTGTCTGTATATATGTGTCTGTATATATGTGTCTTTGTCTGTATATATGTGTCTGTGTCTGTATATATGTGTCTGTGTCTGTATATATGTGTCTGTGTCTGTATATATGTGTCTGTGTCTGTATATATGTGTCTGTGTCTGTATATATGTGTCTGTGTCTGTATATATGTGTCTGTATATATGTGTCTGTATATATGTGTCTGTATATATGTGTGTGTATATATGTGTGTGTATATATGTGTGTGTATATATGTGTCTGTATATATGTGTCTGTATATATGTGTCTGTATATATGTGTCTGTGTCTGTATATATGTGTCTGTATATATGTGTGTATATATGTGTCTGTGTCTGTATATATGTGTCTGTGTCTGTATATATGTGTCTGTGTCTGTATATATGTGTCTGTGTCTGTATATATGTCTGTATATATGTGTCTGTATATATGTGTCTGTATATATGTGTCTGTATATATGTGTCTGTATATATGTGTCTGTATATATGTGTCTGTATATATGTGTCTGTATATATGTGTCTGTATATATGTGTCTGTATATATGTGTCTGTATATATGTGTCTGTATATATGTGTGTGTGTGTGTGTATATATGTGTCTGTATATATGTGTGTGTATATATGTGTCTGTATATATGTGTGTGTATATATGTGTCTGTATATATGTGTCTGTATATATGTGTCTGTATATATGTGTCTGTGTCTGTGTATATGTGTCTGTATATATGTGTCTGTATATATATGTGTGTGTATATATGTGTCTGTATATATGTGTGTGTATATATGTGTCTGTATATATGTGTCTGTATATATGTGTCTGTGTCTGTATATATGTGTCTGTATATATGTGTCTTTGTCTGTATATATGTGTCTGTGTCTGTATATATGTGTCTGTGTCTGTATATATGTGTCTGTGTCTGTATATATGTGTCTGTATATATGTGTCTGTATATATGTGTCTGTATATATGTGTCTGTATATATGTGTCTGTATATATGTGTCTGTATATATGTGTCTGTATATATGTGTCTGTGTCTGTATATATGTGTCTGTATATATGTGTCTTTGTCTGTATATATGTGTCTGTGTCTGTATATATGTGTCTGTGTCTGTATATATGTGTCTGTGTCTGTATATATGTGTCTGTATATATGTGTCTGTATATATGTGTCTGTATATATGTGTCTGTATATATGTGTCTGTATATATGTGTCTGTATATATGTGTCTGTATATATGTGTCTGTATATATGTGTCTGTATATATGTGTCTGTATATATATGTGTGTGTGTGTGTGTGTATATATGTGTCTGTATATATGTGTCTGTATATATGTGTGTGTATATATGTGTGTGTATATATGTGTCTGTATATATGTGTCTGTGTCTGTATATATGTGTCTGTATATATGTGTCTGTGTATATGTGTCTGTGTATATGTGTCTGTGTATATGTGTCTGTGTATATGTGTCTGTGTATATGTGTCTGTGTATATGTGTCTGTGTATATGTGTCTGTGTATATGTGTCTGTGTATATGTGTCTGTCTGTATATATGTGTGTGTGTCTGTATATATGTGTCTGTATATATATGTGTGTGTGTGTGTGTATATATGTGTCTGTATATATGTGTGTGTATATATGTGTCTGTATATATGTGTGTGTATATATGTGTCTGTGTATATGTGTCTGTATATATGTGTCTGTGTCTGTATATATGTGTCTGTATATATGTGTCTGTGTCTGTATATATGTGTCTGTGTCTGTATATATGTGTCTGTGTCTGTATATATGTGTCTGTATATATGTGTCTGTATATATGTGTCTGTATATATGTGTCTGTATATATGTGTCTGTATATATGTGTCTGTATATATGTGTGTGTGTCTGTATATATGTGTCTGTATATATATGTGTGTGTGTGTGTGTATATATGTGTCTGTATATATGTGTCTGTGTCTGTGTGCGTGTCTGTGTCTGTATATCTGTGTCTGTGTGTGTGTGTGTATATATATGTGTCTGTATATATGTGTCTGTATATATGTGTCTGTATATATGTGTCTGTATATATGTGTCTGTATATATGTGTCTGTATATATGTGTCTGTGTCTGTATATTTGTGTCTGTGTCTGTATATATGTGTCTGTGTCTGTATATATGTGTCTGTGTCTGTATATATGTGTCTGTATATATGTGTCTGTATATATGTGTCTGTATATATGTGTCTGTATATATGTGTCTGTATATATGTGTCTGTATATATGTGTGTGTATATATGTGTCTGTATATATGTGTCTGTATATATGTGTCTGTATATATGTGTCTGTATATATGTGTCTGTATATATGTGTCTGTCTGTATATATGTGTCTGTCTGTATATATGTGTCTGTCTGTATATATGTGTCTGTCTGTATATATGTGTCTGTCCGTATATATGTGTCTGTGTGCGTGTCTGTGTCTGTATATCTGTGTCTGTGTGTGTATATATATGTGTCTGTATATATGTGTCTGTGTATATGTGTCTGTGTATATGTGTCTGTGTATATGTGTCTGTGTATATGTGTCTGTGTATATGTGTCTGTATATATGTGTCTGTGTCTGTATATATGTGTCTGTGTCTGTATATATGTGTCTGTGTCTGTATATATGTGTCTGTGTCTGTATATATGTGTCTGTATATATGTGTCTGTATATATGTGTCTGTATATATGTGTGTGTATATATGTGTGTGTATATATGTGTGTGTATATATGTGTCTGTATATATGTGTCTGTATATATGTGTCTGTATATATGTGTCTGTGTCTGTGTCTGTATATATGTGTGTATATATGTGTCTGTATATATGTGTCTGTATATATGTGTCTGTATATATGTGTCTGTCTGTATATATGTGTCTGTGTCTGTATATATGTGTCTGTGTCTGTATATATGTGTCTGTGTCTGTATATATGTGTCTGTGTCTGTATATATGTGTCTGTGTCTGTATATATGTGTCTGTATATATGTGTCTGTATATATGTGTGTGTATATATGTGTGTGTATATATGTGTCTGTATATATGTGTCTGTATATATGTGTCTGTATATATGTGTCTGTGTCTGTGTCTGTATATATGTGTCTGTATATATGTGTGTATATATGTGTCTGTATATATGTGTCTGTATATATGTGTCTGTATATATGTGTCTGTCTGTATATATGTGTCTGTCTGTATATATGTGTCTGTGTGCGTGTCTGTGTCTGTATATCTGTGTCTGTGTGTGTGTGTGTATATATATGTGTCTGTATATATGTGTCTGTATATATGTGTCTGTGTATATGTGTCTGTGTATATGTGTCTGTGTATATGTGTCTGTATATATGTGTCTGTATATATGTGTCTGTATATATGTGTCTGTATATATGTGTCTGTGTCTGTATATATGTGTCTGTGTCTGTATATATGTGTCTGTGTCTGTATATATGTGTCTGTGTCTGTATATATGTGTCTGTATATATGTGTCTGTATATATGTGTGTGTGTCTGTATATATGTGTCTGTATATATATATGTGTGTGTGTGTATATATGTGTCTGTATATATGTGTCTGTATATATGTGTGTGTATATATGTGTCTGTATATATGTGTCTGTATATATGTGTCTGTATATATGTGTCTGTGTCTGTGTATATGTGTCTGTATATATGTGTCTGTATATATGTGTCTGTATATATGTGTCTGTATATATATGTGTGTGTGTGTCTGTATATATGTGTCTGTATATATGTGTCTGTATATATGTGTCTGTATATATGTGTCTGTATATATGTGTCTGTATATATGTGTCTGTATATATATGTGTCTGTATATATATGTGTGTGTGTGTGTGTATATATGTGTCTGTATATATGTGTGTGTATATATGTGTCTGTATATATGTGTGTGTATATATGTGTCTGTATATATGTCTGTATATATGTGTCTGTATATATGTGTCTGTATATATGTGTCTGTATATATGTGTCTGTATATATGTGTCTGTATATATGTGTCTGTGTCTGTGTATATGTGTCTGTGTATATGTGTCTGTGTATATGTGTCTGTGTATATGTGTCTGTGTATATGTGTCTGTGTATATGTGTCTGTGTATATGTGTCTGTGTATATGTGTCTGTGTATATGTGTCTGTGTCTGTATATATGTGTCTGTCTGTATATATGTGTGTGTGTCTGTATATATGTGTCTGTATATATATGTGTGTGTGTGTATATATGTGTCTGTATATATGTGTGTGTATATATGTGTCTGTATATATGTGTGTGTATATATGTGTCTGTATATATGTGTCTGTATATATGTGTCTGTGTCTGTATATATGTGTCTGTATATATGTGTCTGTATATATGTGTCTGTATATATGTGTCTGTATATATGTGTCTGTATATATGTGTCTGTATATATGTGTCTGTATATATGTGTCTGTATATATGTGTCTGTATATATGTGTCTGTATATATATGTGTGTGTGTGTGTGTGTATATATGTGTCTGTATATATGTGTCTGTATATATGTGTGTGTATATATGTGTCTGTATATATGTGTCTGTATATATGTGTCTGTGTCTGTATATATGTGTCTGTATATATGTGTCTGTGTATATGTGTCTGTGTATATGTGTCTGTGTATATGTGTCTGTGTATATGTGTCTGTGTATATGTGTCTGTCTGTATATATGTGTGTGTGTCTGTATATATGTGTCTGTATATATATGTGTGTGTGTGTGTGTATATATGTGTCTGTATATATGTGTCTGTATATATGTGTCTGTATATATGTGTCTGTATATATGTGTCTGTATATATGTGTCTGTATATATATGTGTGTGTGTGTGTGTGTATATATGTGTCTGTATATATGTGTGTGTATATATGTGTCTGTATATATGTGTGTGTATATATGTGTGTGTATATATGTGTCTGTATATATGTGTCTGTATATATGTGTCTGTATATATGTGTCTGTGTCTGTGTATATGTGTCTGTATATATGTGTCTGTATATATGTGTCTGTATATATATGTGTGTGTATATATGTGTCTGTATATATGTGTGTGTATATATGTGTCTGTATATATGTGTCTGTATATATGTGTCTGTGTCTGTATATATGTGTCTGTATATATGTGTCTTTGTCTGTATATATGTGTCTGTGTCTGTATATATGTGTCTGTGTCTGTATATATGTGTCTGTGTCTGTGTATATGTGTCTGTGTATATGTGTCTGTGTCTGTATATATGTGTCTGTCTGTATATATGTGTGTGTGTCTGTATATATGTGTCTGTATATATATATGTGTGTGTGTGTGTGTATATATGTGTGTGTATATATGTGTCTGTATATATGTGTGTGTATATATGTGTCTGTATATATGTGTCTGTGTCTGTATATATGTGTCTGTGTCTGTATATATGTGTCTGTGTCTGTATATATGTGTCTGTGTCTGTATATATGTGTCTGTGTCTGTATATATGTGTCTGTATATATGTGTCTGTATATATGTGTCTGTATATATGTGTCTGTATATATGTGTCTGTATATATGTGTCTGTATATATGTGTCTGTATATATGTGTCTGTATATATGTGTCTGTATATATGTGTGTGTATATATGTGTGTGTATATATGTGTCTGTATATATGTGTCTGTATATATGTGTCTGTATATATGTGTCTGTGTCTGTATATATGTGTCTGTATATATGTGTGTATATATGTGTCTGTGTCTGTATATATGTGTCTGTGTCTGTATATATGTGTCTGTATATATGTGTCTGTATATATGTGTCTGTATATATGTGTCTGTATATATGTGTCTGTATATATGTGTCTGTATATATGTGTCTGTATATATCTGTCTGTATATATGTGTCTGTATATATGTGTCTGTATATATGTGTCTGTATATATGTGTC